>NC_081540.1:16359795-16436082 GCF_030273125.1 Centropristis striata
TTTGGAGCTTTTGGTTACTCCAGAGGGTTAAAATGGAAAGAAACATAGAAATCTGACGAATTTGTGTGAAAGTAACTATGTATATCCCAGTCTTACTGGAGTACTGGAGTACCAAAATGACAGAATAGGCCGTTTGTCAATACCATCCATAACAACACATATGAGCATTTTGTGGCTTACAATACTGCAGAAAATAGCACACTGTAAATTTACCTGTAAAGTTCTGGCTGTAAACTCCATGAGGCCAGTTTCAGTTTGATGATGATATACTAAGTAAAACTGGAGACAAGCTCAAATATATTTAGTATAAAATGATAGAACTGGATGTATGTTATATTTGCATCATTTAAAATTCTTTATTGAGTTGTTATTGAGTGTTTTGAAAGTAAAAAAAAGATTAAAAATCACATTTTATGTTAAAGGACTAAAAAAAGGCACAAAAAAGACACAAAAAGACCAAAAAAGACACAAAATGACCAAAAAAGACAAAAATGAGAAGACAGAATGACGGAAAAAAAACACAGAACACATGATGGCTGAAAAAAGACAAAAAATGACCCAAAAAAAAGACACAAAATAACTAAAAGACACAAAAAAAGGCACAAAATGACTTCCAAAGACACAAAATGACCAAAATTGTTACAATTAACACACAAGACACAAATAAAATAGTCACACTAGAAAAAAAAACAGAGTTGATGACAGGACCACACATAATCACAAGATCACATTTATGTTGGTTTTTGTTTCTTTTTGGTTTAAAATGTTGATCCCGTAAGTCAGAATAAAAAAATCAATTATTATTAGGTCATATAGGTGAGGTTGTGCTGACAAAAAATATACCAACATGGCATTTAAACTTTTTTAAGTGGTGTATACAGGCAGGATGGAAATAATTCAAAAATGGACAAAATAGCCCAAAACTCCTTAGAGTTAATATCCTTGTAGCTTTGTCTTACACATAATGGAGGTAGCTCAGTCCATTAACAGTGAGAGCGCTCCCTCTGCTGGATGTACAGCATCACTGCAAGAACACAGATGAAACATTCCATCAGAATGTACAACTTTACTTTGGTAAGCACACACACACACAGGGTGGTACAGTAGTATTCAATACACCAAATCTGTGTGGACAAACATCATCATACGTGAATGAAACTGGTCACATTGAGTCACAAGAGTCTTATCTTTCCATCCATCCATTTTCCTCCGCTTATCCTGGGCCGGGTCGTGGGGGCAGCAGGCTAAGCAGGGCATTCCAGACGTCCCTCTCCCCAGCCACAACGTCCAGCTCCTCCTGGGGGACCCCGATGCATTCCTAGACCAGGAGAGAGATATAATCCCTCCACCGTGTTCTGGGTCTTCCCCGGGGCCTCCTACCAGTTGGATGTGCCCAGAACACCTCTAACGGGAGACATCGCTCTGTCTGTGCATTTATATATTTTTTTTATATTTGATTGTTACTTTTAATGTAAGTCCTTTGCTATAAGTTTAAAGGTCCATTCTGACCTCCTGAGTGTGTAACAGTCAGCTTCAAGACAGAGATTCCTTGGAAAGTAATAACTTTATCAGAAAAGACACAAAATTACCCAAAAAAGAATCAAATTGACCACAAAATGACACAAAATGATCAAAAAAGACACAAAATTACCAAAAAATTACATAAAATTAAGCAAAAAAGGACTCAAATTAACCGCAAAAAATGATCACAAAAAGACACAAATTGACCAAAAAAGACACAAATTGACCAAAAAAAGACACAAAATGACCAAAACAAGGAAACAAAATGACCAAAAAAGACACAAACTGACTAAAAAAACACACAAAATGACCAAAAAAAGGACATTGAATGACCAAAAAGACTAAAACACATGAACACTTTAACAAAGTGGCGACAGAGCTGACTTCCAAAATGATTTGGCGACCCTCAGAAATCATCTCGCGACCCCAATTGGGGTCGGGACCCCAAGGTTGAGAATAGCTGCTTTAGACGTGAAGGAGCAGCGGCTCTACTCCGAGCTCCCTCCGGATGTCTGAGCTCCTCCCCCTATCTCTAAGGCTGAGCCCAGCCACCCTACGGAGGAAACTCATTTCAGCCGCTTGTATCCGCGATCTTGTTCTTTCGGTCACTACCCAAAGCTCATGACCATATGTGAGGGTTGGAACGTAGATGGACCGGTAAATCAAGAGCTTTGCCTTCATTCCAGCTCCTTCTTCACCACGACGGTCCGGTACAACGCCCGCATCACTGCTGACGCCGCACCAAACCGCCTTATCTTTCCAGTGATACCCAATTTATGCAATGTACAAACTGTTTTAAGACCACAGTATGCAGAAATATTCAAACACAGTAGGTGAAAATTAGGGATGTCCCGATCAGGTTTTTTTGCCCCCGAGTTCGAGTCATTTGATTTTGAGTATCTGCCGATACCGAGTCCCGATCCGATACTTCTATAATACATAAAAAAATGAAGAAGAGTGAAGAAACAGATCCAGGATGTGCCTTTTTTATTTTATCATTTAACACACATTCTGTGAGCACTTCTTTGAGGTAGCTTG
Organism: Centropristis striata; assembly: GCF_030273125.1. Classification (NCBI taxonomy): domain Eukaryota; kingdom Metazoa; phylum Chordata; class Actinopteri; order Perciformes; family Serranidae; genus Centropristis; species Centropristis striata. The sequence continues at coordinate 16,362,355 of NC_081540.1, forward strand.
AACAATCAAATAATAATTACAAATACAATTTTTCACCATCCTAGTTTACATATCTCACAGTTTGCAATCGTGTTATTTTCGTTCACTTTAAAATACTTCCAGACTGCAGACATACTCGCACGTCAGTTTAAACTGCTGCCATGTTGGTGGTTTTTTTCTTTGTCTTCTCTTCTTCTTCTTCTTGTAATGGTGGCGGTACCAACTTTAGGGTGCATTAGCGCCACCTAGGTTGGAGTGTGTGAACTTCTGCTTCGCTTATTGACATGCAGCCTGCAGTAAAATGATATCATGCTAAGTATACGTATATCCGATCCCTGATCGGGACATAATGTCCGATTCCAATCGAGTCTGAAACCACGTGATCGGCCCCGATCGGCCAACTAAGGACATCCCAAGTGAAAATAATACACAAGACATGCCTTGAACGGCTTGTTATCATCATAATGCATGCATGAGTGCAAAGCCCACTACAGCCTCTGAAAGAAAAAAAAACCCAGCAAGAAATGCCGGGGGTTAAAGTTACTGTGAAGCTGGATACTATAACAGTCTATTAATATACATGTACTGGATAATGTCCTTGCTACATATAGAGGTTCATCCAAGGTTGTCGATTTACCATGTTGCATTTTAGAAAAGGCCTTGATTCCACATTATTAGGATGGCAAATTAAAGCCCAATACATTAACACTATTAGTAATTTATTTTGCTTTGTATTTTTATTTGTCTTATCCAGGCCTCCTTGTTGAAGACGTAAATATATATAGTGTTGTGGAAATGTAAGTTGAATGGAACATGAGTCACCGAGGTCACAGAACTTATCTGACTGCCTTATACAGCAGTTTGGCGCACAGTCATTCCTATATTGAATTTCACCTGTCCCTCATTCCTGACCAGAGACGGATTGGTTCCTGTGTTCTACCCATGGACCCTGCACACACAGTCACACCATGAAGCCAACATGTACTGGTCATATAATCAGTACACAAACACTGACACATGCCCCTCACTGGGTTAAAAAAAAAGGTGATTTCAAATTTGACAGGCAAATTGGCTATACGGTCAAAAGTGCCTTTTTTCAGCTGCGACTTCTGGCCAAAAGCTCCAAAAGTGCCAAAGCATGACTTCTTCATCACATCCAGACGTAAACACAAAGCAGCATGGAGCCCTAAGGTAAATTTACCTCTAAAGTTCTGGCTGTAAACTCCATGAGGCCAGTTTCAGTTTGATGATGATATACCAAGTAAAACTGGAGACAAGATCAAATATATTTTTGTATAAAATGATAGAACTGGATGTAACCCTCTTATCTGTTATATTTGACACCTTTGTTCACATTTGCAACATTTAAAATTCTTTATTGAGCATGATAGTGTTTTGAAAGTAAAAAAAAAGATTCAAAATCACATTTTATGTTGGACTAAAGGACTAAAAACAGACACAAAATCACCAAAAAAGACAAAAATGAGAGGACAGAATGACCAAAAAAAGATAAAGAAGACGACACAAAATGACTTACAAAGACACAAAATGACTAAAAAAACACAGATAAAATAGAGTCACACTAGAATCAATACCAGAGTTTGATAACAGGATCACACAATCACAAGATCATATTTATGTTGGTTTTTGTTTCCTTTTGGTTTAAAATGTTGATCCAGTAAGTCAGAATAAGGGCAAAACCATGCCTCTCTCCTAGTGACCTGGAGAAGGTTATTCATGCTTGTATTTCCTCAAAACTAGATTTTTGCAACTCGTATGTAGTTTTAGACCAGCGCTCATTGCGGCGCCTACAACTTGTCTTTTAACAGGCACAAAGAAACGGGAACACATCTCCCCAGTTCTGGCCTCTCTGCACTGGCTTCCTGTTCATTTCACAATTGATTTTGACCCTCTGGAGTCCATCTATTGAAAATACACATGTTTTATTTACAGTAATAACCTTTTTGATATATCATATGTAGACAAGCTGAGAAAGCCAGTTGAAAGTGCAATCATAGGAGCTTTCACAGTGCCATTTATGTTTCTTGACCATTTTTAAATTGTGAATTTTCTTTCTACAATGAAAACTATTACTATTTTTATTTTACATGCAAATAGACTGTTTTGTAGTTTTATTATTTAATTTTTTCTGCTGTTTTTGTGTGTATAAATGGTTTTTAAAAAATGTACTTTTCCATAGACACCTGTGTCTTTTGTTTGTATTTTGGGTTCCTGGCAGCTTTATACTTTCTTAATTAAAATAAAATGAAAAGTCTGACTGATAGCCAAGTTTGTGTGGAGAAAAAGGAGCCATGCATGTGATATAAGGACGGACTGAAAGATGCTAAACAGAGACAGAAAGGAATGAATAGGAAGTTGACAAATTTGAACTAAAATCTCCTGGACTTCAGAGGTTTAATCCTGATGTTTGTTTTTTAAAATTTTAAACGGATTGGCCCCAGCGTATTTAGCTGAGCTCATACACGTTCACAGACCAGAGCTCTGAGGTCTGAATGAGTCATACCTGGATGTGACTTAATGCTAAAAACAAAAGGCGATCGATCTTTTGCAGAGGCTCCCCTAAGCTGTGGAACAGTTGACCACTACATATCTGCTCGTCAGAGACTTCGGACATATTTTAAAATCTTCTCTTAAAACTCACTTTTTCTCTCAGGCTTTCGAACCTGTGTGAGAAGAAAGTTGTTTTTGTGTGCTGTATTGTACATCTTCGATTTTCTTTGATTTTACAGTTATTCATTAATGTATCTTTTGGATTCTTTGTTGTTTTTCATTTATGTATCTTTTGGATTTTCTGTTGTTAATCATTGTATGTAGAGCACTTTGGTCAACCTTGGTTGTGTATAGGTGTTCTGCAAATAAATGTGACCTTGACTGATTCTTTTGTAATTTGGCTAAATAGTAATAGTAGTAGTAATAGTAGAAAAAAACTCAGCTTTTTAAAAGAAAGAGGCCATTGTACCATCAGCATTCATTAGCCCATCTGACCTGGTAAAAAGAAAATATTCAGGGACATTTATTGCCTCGTCTGAAATACCAAGTATTTATTTGCTACATAATTATAAAAGACAGGCTGTTAATTGGCCTATGGCTAAGCCACGCCCCCTAACGCAATGAGCCAATCACAGTGCGCATAGCTAACCCAATACACTCAGACATTCTCTGCTTCCACGTCCATTGAAATGCATTGGAGCTAGTCAGTTTTCATTTGATGTTATATGCTTTTTCTTGACATTTTAAGTTTAAAATAGTCAAACGGTGTGCATGGGGTACAGGTAACTCTGACACTAGGTAGGAGGCTGGGCTATGGGGTGGATTTTCTACCCTTTCCCAAGTCACATCTCAACCCAGATAAGTGTCTGCTCTCTTTCACATCTCTAACCCTTTCTAACATTAGGCTAACGTTAGCTTCTAGCTGCGTTGTACATCATGTCACTTTGTTAGCTGGGAGTTCATTGGCCTGTTATGTGCTAGTTTTTGTACTTTGGCAATCGTACATGATTGTTAGCTGATGTCCAAAGGGCTCTAGTTATACTAACGTTAACTTTTGAAACTTAGCTTCATTAACTTATTTGTAAATAATGGAGATGACAAATGTTAGCAATGTTGTGCTGAATGATTCATGTAAATGCTGTAGCACTAAACTAACGGAAATTAGTTTGAAAGTAAGTCATACTGTCTTGTTATCTGAGATGGTGATGGCAACGAGATGCGGTTTATCACGTTTACACTGTGACCTGTACATTTTTGCCTGGAGCTGAAGCTTTTCATTTCTCAACAATAAACTTATCAACCCATTTAAGGTGGGAAAGCGTTACCGCATTTCTACCATTAAACCTGGGGGCGCTGTTGCGTTATTCTACCATTAAGGCCGGGAAAGCGGATACGTTGTTTTGTAGTATTTGTAGTTTTTTTCCACCTATTTTCGGACTCTTGGCCAATGAAATGCATCAGAATCATAGAATATTCAACATTGGACTTTTCAAGAACTTTGAAATCATGGCGGAAGACAACTATAGCGGAGGGAGCTCAGAAGTAAATGACGGAAGCGATCTTGATGAAAACAGCACCGGCGATTTTATTGCTGATCCGGACTTTGAACCCTCGGAACCAATCGACCGGGATTTATGGATGAGGAATATGTTTTAGACGTCATCATGACTCATGACTGTTTATTTATTATTATGATTATTTTTTTATTATTATTACAATAGGCTAATGAGAACTATGTCTATTTCTTCCAATGGTCATATCATGTTTGCATCTTGCTAATGGGCATGTATTAGTATTATGTATAGGATTTTTATTCAGTCAAATGTAACATTTGCTGAGTTTGTTGATTTTTTAAAAAACTTTATTGAAGGTTTGAAGGACTAATCAACCCATTTTTAAATTCTTAAATTTTTAAATTCCTGTTCTACACACAATCTTAGGCCGCGTTCAGACTGCAGGCGAATCTGATTCAAATCAGATTCCTACTCAAATCTGATTTTTAGGGCTGACTGTCCACTGTGTTTTTAGCAAGTGTCCAAATCGGATATGGCTCTGTTCAGACTGGGCCACATTATTGACTGATCTGACAGGTTGCTGTAGTAACAGCGTCAGAGCGTCTGACGTCGTAACGGCGTCAGACGTCATATAATTGCGACAAGAACAACAACAACAACAACAAACATGATGGTGGCAGGTCACCTCAGTATGTTGGCCTTATCACTGTCTAGTAGAGGTGCTGAACATCTCAGACGCACTAGGGGAGAAACTGGGCGGATGGACGCCCCCGTTGGGCCCGTATGAGCCCGTAATGCGATCTGAAACTACCTCCCGAAGGTGGTTTCGATCCGGTTTGCAAAAATCGGATTTCATGTGATTTGTGACTGTTCAGACTTCAAAAGAGCCATCCAGTTCCAATCTGGATGGGCTAAAAATCGGATTTTGGCTGGCAGTCTGAACGAGGCTTTAGCCAAATCCTTCATAGCATTTGTGATGACCCCCTCCCCCTCTGGGTGTTGTGGCATGCTTTCTCTCTTCCTTTGTAGGAGGGACCACAGGTCAGGCCACTCCTCCAGTCTGCAGAGGCTGGAGGAGACTGGAGAAGCACACCTGAATCCAGTCTCAATCACTGAGGCTATATAGAGGAGCTGAGGCCTCAGCTCTCTCTCTCCTCCACGGCCACCACCTTGGTTTGTTTTAGTTGGTTTGGTCTAGTTTGTTAGTTACCACATTGCACGCATGCACACACCTCACCACTGATATGCTGACTCACATAATTAAGTTTCTTTGTGTTTTCAATTAATTAAATAAACATTATTTTCTCATAACTTGAATAAATGTGTGGTCTCCCTTGTTTTTGTCATGATCTATGAGCCGGTTCATGACACATTCATGCCTGACTATCCAGTGATTCTTTTTGGACTGATTTCCTGTTGCCAACCCTTCCTGTCTCTGACTCTCCTGCTATGTCGATTCCTCGCTAAACGCCTCAGCGTTCTGTCTCCAACCAAAAGTTTTGCCTCTGCTCCTCCTGGTTTCTGTCTTCCTGTACCTTTGCCGTTCCCCTGCCTCAATGGCACTAAGCGAGTCCACCTGTGTGCTTTGTTCTGTTCACTCCTGGATACCATGTCAAGCTCCTGTCTACTCACCTGCTTCATTGGTGGCTACACTCTCAGCCTTATATGGATTTTAAGAATCAATATCAGCTCATTTAAATGAAGATTTGTATGAGATCGGTGTTGGTGTCCCATGTGAAACCAAGACTTAGTATTCTGAAGATTTAAATGAGAAAAGTTTGATGGAAACACCAAAATTTGATTAAAAAAATGAATGTGAAGTTAATGTGCTAAACTGGAGATGGAAATGCATTTTCCAAATAAGTTCTGACATTAGCGAAAAATTTAACTCGCATAACAAGATTAGCTGCCGTGAAAGGACATTTATAAGTTGCCCAATTGAATGCAATTCTGACGACGTCTCTCCATTTTCTCTCTTGGGTGGCCATAACGGGAAAAAACTAACTGAAAACATGACGTCCTTGGTGGAGGTAATGAGGAATCTTAAAGTTGTCACATTTGCATCCCGATCTTTTTATTTGCTGTTCCACATGATAAAAGTAACATGACCACATTTATGGACAAGCAACAGAGCTATGATACAAGACATCAACGTGGCGTTCTGCTGAACTTGGGTCATCATCAGTATTTTTACACTAACAGTCTGAAGGATGAACATTTGGTCTGCAAACTGTTTCTCCAACAAGCTGAGAAATCTGAAGTTCCTAAATATATACTCGTTAATATCTTGTGTTCTGTCCACATTCACAGTCTTGTTTCAAACCCAGATCCTGTGCTGTGAGCCCGACCATTCAGCACTTTCCCCACATTATTGAGTACGTTGGTCAGCTGAAGGCAGAAGTGAGACTCATCTATCTTCTTCATTTTTTAGATTTTATGCAGAGATTTAAGAACGCACACTACCACCACTGTGACCAGCAGCACTCCAGTGATGAGTCCAATCCGGATCCATGGGAGAGTGTCCCACTGGAGAGACTCGGGTGATGTCTCTGGGACATCTTGATAGGTAGGTGGTGGAGCTGAATGGAGAGGACACATTAAAGCTACAATATATCATCTTTGCACATGCAATGTTGCGGTCTTCATACTCCTGCAATAAAAACAATAAAAACTGGGTGCATGTCATCTGTCAAATTATCAGCACTGGACAGTAAAGTTTTGACAGTAATGGTACACATTGGCGGTCATTTATCAAACGAGCGTACACTGTAAAAAAAAAAAAAAAAAAACTGTAGTTTTTTTTACGGTAAAAAAACAGCAGCTGTGGTTGCCAGAACTTTACCGTCTGCTGCTCATCATTCCCCATCAAACAATCTGCGCAGAGCAATAGATGAGAGGGTTTTTCTGTTGGAGTCAGATAATTTAATTTTAAAGGTTTCCTTAACCCTCTGGAGTCCACAAAAGCACTGGAGAGCCCTGCTGTCAGCTTCCCTCTAAAGTTTTGGCTTTTCTAGAAGTTTCCATGTGCCATTATTGCATCAATCTTTTTTCAGCAAAGGTTAAAACTACCTTGACCAAGTCTAACATGATTTTACTGAAGTTTTTGAAGAGATTTTTTTTTAATTTTGCAGTGTGCATTCAGCATTTCAATGAATTTTAATGCAGTCTTTTGTGTTTAATGTTATATGTGTGTTTTTATGTGTTTTTCTTGCAATTTCATTGTGTTTTTTGTATTATTTTTTTTTGTGTGTTTCTTTGTTTAAAATGTTGATCCAGTACGTCAAAATGAAAAAATAATAATCTGGTCATATAGGTGAGGTTGTACTGAAAACAATGATACCAACGGGGCATGGTGAACACTTTTTAAGTGGTTTATACAGCCAGGATGAAAAGGATTCCAAAACCAACAGAATAGCCCCAGACTCCAAAGGCTTAATGCATTTTTCAACACCTGTCATAAAACAAAATATAAGCTCAGATCGCTGGTTTCTACGCTCGTTTGATAAATGAGGACCAATGAGTCTTGTCATCAATCTTCCTCTGACAGCTTTAAAAAAGAAGTACACAGCTGCTCACCTTCATCTGGGAACAACTCGGCTGTTTTTTCAGTGGCTTCCATTGGCTGTGCCTCAGTAATTCCTATGAAAACATCATACAATGAACATTAAATGGCATGCCATTTAATGCCACAGAAAAGAATGAAAAAAGAAAGAAGGAAAGAAAAGAAAGAAAGAAGGAAAGACAGACAGAAGGAAGGAAAGAAAGAAACTCACTGATGGGTTTTTCTGTTGGAGTCAGATAATTTAATTTTAAAGGTTTCCTTAACCCTCTGGAGTCCACAAAAGCACTGGAGAGCCCTGCTGTCAGCTTCCCTCTAAAGTTTTGGCTTTTCTAGAAGTTTCCATGTGCCATTATTGCATCAATTTTTTTTCAGCAAAGGTTAAAACTACCTTGACCAAGTCTAACATGATTTTACTGAAGTTTTTGAAGAGATTTTTTTTTAATTTTGCAGTGTGCATTCAGCATTTCAATGCATTTTAATGCAGTCTTTTGTGTTTAATGTTATATGTGTGTTTTTATGTGTTTTTTTTGCAATTTCATTGTGTTTTGTGTTTTGTGACAGCTTTAAAAAAGAAGTACACAGCTGCTCACCTTCATCTGGGAACAACTCGACTGTTTTTTCAGTGGCTTCCATTGGCTGTGCCTCAGTAATTCCTATAAAAACATCATACAATGAACATTAAATGGCATGCCATTTAATGCCACAGATCTGATGAACCTGGAAACACATGCAAATAGACCTGTAATCTCTGTAGGGTTTGTTTCCAGCACAGTCAATGTGATATTCTCCGGTGTCCCAGGTCTGTAATCAGAAGAATCGCTGAAAATATCATTAATATTGTTAGTGTTGTTAGTGGTAGTATTTGTAGTACAAAGCCTAATTTATTAATGCCTTTTGAATGGGTTTCTATGTGAACCAAGGTTATAATAGTTTGGGATTTTTCATCAGTTTTAGTTTTAATTTCGTTGTGATTTTTTGTTTTCAAATTCAGTTAGTTTTAATTCGTTTTTAGAGTGTCTTTGCTAGTTTTAATTAGTTTTTATTTTTTGGAAAATGCTTAGTTTTAGTTAAGTTTTTACTAGTTGTAGTTGTTTTGTAATGGGGTATTTGTTGGGTGCAAGGTTCAATCATGTTGCCTTTATTTCCTTTGTCTGATCTATCTCAGCCCCAATAAGTTTATTAAGTCATAAAACCAGATAGATAAAATAAATTTCATATAAACCAAAAAGGTTTTTGTATGAAAAAAGCTGACAAAGATGAAAACTAAGCACATATTTACTTTAATTTTAGTTAGTTGTGTAACCACAAAATACAGTTTTAGTTAGTTATCATTGAGATTACTCTGGCTTGGATACTACAGCCTATAATTTGTCGCCATAAAAATAACCAACTCTTAATTTTGCAGATAAAGCAGTCCATAGAACATACCTGGTTTTGTACAAACAGTTGTATTCTCCGCTGTCACTCATTACTGTTGGGCTCATTGAAAGATGAAATGCTCCTTCTGTTGTGTCAAACCACTGAGCAAACCGGTTATTTTTCTCAGTGTCCAAATCCTGAAAACAAAAAGAGATAATCAGATGTTACAGGAGACATATTTGGCTCATTTCACTTTTTCATAATTTACTACTAATGTTCTGCTTGTAGTTAGACCCTGTGTGTGATTTGAGACAGTGGTTAGGAACAAGGTTATAATAGTTTTGGATTTTTCATTCATCATTTCATTTCAACACAAAGAAATACACAAACAAAAAAAACACACAGGAAATTTCTTTTTTAACAAAAAAACCCCACAAAAATACTTAAAACACACAAAATAAAAAAATACTAAAAAGTAAACACAAAAGATTGCATTAAAAATGTTGAAACGCACACTGTAAAATTTGAAAAATCGAAATAAAGGTAAAATCATGTCACACTTGGTCGTGGTGATTTTTGCTTTTGCTGAAAAAGAGTTGAAACACTAAATAAGACATGGAAACCTCTGGAAAAGCCAGAGCTTTAAGAATTTTTTTTGTTTTATTTTTTTTACATCATGACGTCATGAAGAAGTCATGCTCCGGCGCTTTCGTGGACTCCAGAGGGACAGGTGGTAAGTACTTACTTCACTTTAACGTAATAAGAACTGGGATCTTTAAAAAACAAAACAACAATAACAACCTATGTATGATTAGCCATCAGCAGCATATAGTACCTCCACTATTGTGCTGCTGTTCCTGGTCCACCAGACTTGCACATCCTCAATGGACATGCTTTGGGAAATGTGAATATAGCAGACTAGATCCACTGTGTCACCTGCAGACACCACTATGGAGTGATCATGGGGCACTTGTGGGAGAAGTCCAGAGAGTGAATAGCAGATGGGGAGAAGAAAAAGAGAGATCATTTTGTGAGAATTTTGAGAAAGAAAGAAAGAAAGAAAGACAGACAGAAGAAAAGAAAGAAAGAAAGAAAGAAAGAAAGAACGAAAGAATGAAAAGAAAGAAAGAAGGAAAGAATGAAAAAAGAAAGAAGGAAAGAAAAGAAAGAAAGAAGGAAAGACAGACAGAAGGAAGGAAAGAAAGAAACTCACTGATGACAGTGAGCCATACTGTTGATATGGTTTCTCTCCCCTGCCAGATGCACTCGTACATGTTAGTGTCACTGAGCATTGTGGGCTGAAGGACCACAGACCAGTCTCCTTCCCTGAGCTGCTCTTCTGAAGGCAACTGGACCCGGTCCTGCAAGGAATTATGGGACAGCAAAGAATATTTTTTTTCCTCCTTATTACAGACTAAGCGAGAAATCTAAAGTTCATGCATCACTGTGTGATTGTAGTTTAGTTGCATCAACTGACACAATCTGAATATATAAAATAATGCAGAAATACTCATTAACCCTTAATAGGGCACTCATTGAAATACTTGCAAATTCCAAATTTCAACACTAGAGAATATTGGAGGATATTACATACTGCCAGAATGTGTTTAAAAAAAACATACCGAGATTAAAGTAGCAAATCTAAGAGAAAAAAATGCGCAGATTTATGAGATTTAAAGTGGTTAATCTGCGAGAAAAAAGTTGTTTTTCCCCCCACTTTTTTCTCGTAAATCTGCGACTTTTTTGCGCTGATTTGCCACATTAAATCTCTTAAAGCGGCAACTTCTTTTCTTATAGATTTGCCACTTTAATCTAGTAAATTTGCAACTTTTTTCTCTAAATTTTGCCCTAATATGCAGTCATAGTCAAGTTCTCCTCGTACAAGTCACTGAAGAATAACTCTGTTTGTACGACTGTTTCTTGCAGATTTTTTTGCTAAATTTTTCATTTTTACATTGGAGATCAAGGTCAATAAAGTTAATATTATTATACTGATTGGTCAGATGTCACGGTGTCACTGTCTGTAATGTAGCCTGATCTTTGCTGATTAGCTGGAAGAAATCCATGTGGTTCTACGACCTCACAGAGAGACATTGGGACCCATTTAGATATCCACTGAAGTTACCAAATATAGTTCTTCGCCCGATAAAGGGTTAAAGGGCTCTTTTTTTAGGTGTGTACTTGGACATTTACTACTCTTCATACAGAGTGTAGTGGCATTTTTGTTCGAAAAAATAACAAAATTAAACTTGAAACAAACGTAATCAAAATGCCACTGATGCACCATGGGCGTGTGGTGTACGCAGGCAAAGAAGCTGAAGACCATGCATGGTTGATAGTTCCCAAGGTTTATTTTATCCATTGCTAGCGAGCAAACAAAGAGAACAAAGAAACATGGCTCCTGCTGCCTACCTGTATAACATCGGGCGCCCACAGTGCCAACCCAAATTCCATAAAACACTAAAGTAATATGGAAACTAAATATGCTAAACAGTAATGATGATGATTGAATGATTAAACTAAACAATTAACTAGCAAAACAAAATATTCTCAAAATAAACGTCTAGAATAATCAAACGATACCCATTAGTATTAATAAACTAAACAGACAACTACATATTAACAAGAACTAAATATCTCCAACACAGACAATATGAATGAGCTTCTTTCACAGATGACAAAGCACAACATGTATGCAGATGATACAGTTCTTCACTACTCAGCAAAAGCTAGAATGGATGGTCTAAATGGAAGAATGGTTGAGGACACATAAGATAAGACAAGATATATTTATTTTCGCTGTACACATACAATGAAATGGCAAATACTATATAAAAAAAGACTGTAGTTTTTATTGCGGTATTGCAGAATCAGTACTGATTCTAAATCTGGAGAGCATACCTGTCAAGTATCCTGTTTTGGCCAGGAAAGTCCCGTATTTTACCCTCCCGTATTAGTATTTTCCCATAAATCTCTGTATTTTAACCGGGCCCGGGCGGAGTAAAAAAAAACAACAAAAAAACATTCCCAGTCTGAGCTCTGTCACTGGCCTCGCGATAACTGCCACCTCATGAGCAGGTGGCACGGGTTCAAATCCAGCTTGGAGCACTTTCCCTCTGTCTTCCCCTTTCACTCTGAAAATCTATCATTAAAGCTATAAAATGCCCACAAATTATCTGTTAAATGAATAAATAATGGACGTAGTAACCCATAGGGTTCTAATGCTGCGTTCAATTGCACTCGGAACTCGGAAAGATCCGACATCCGAGTCGGAAAAGTGCAATAGAACAGCCCTTGAACTCGGGATTCCGACTCGGGAAGTGGGGTAGGATCCAAGCAGCCCGAGTAGGTCGGAAATACGTGGAAAACGTCAAAGCAAAATGGCGCCACACACCGTGAGAGGTAAACAGTATCTTATCTTCAACATTTATGTTTATGTTATGTGTCGTTTAATTAAGCATTTGTGTTACTCATAGCTGATGTAGCTGATATACTTCCCCAGAATAATTTTTAAATGCTCGAAAGACATCCAAACAAACATCAATTTGCTGTGGCCGGCCATGTTTTCCGAGGTTGAGCAATGAAACGCATTTACCTCGGAAGTTGGAATTTCCAACTCGTATCTCTCCGAGTTCCAAGTGCAATTGAACGCAGCATGATTAACTGATTAATCCAGGTGTGTCTGATTATTGTTGTTGTGACAACTGAGCTCAGGCACACCTGGATTAATTAGTTTGTCCAATAATGGCAGACAGGAAACAAAGGAGCTGGCTGAAGTTCAGGAAAAGCCAATTGTAGTTTATAAGTGGTTGACAAGTGGTGATTTTAGCTTTCTTGTACACCTGTCTTAAAATGTAAGGGATACTGGAGCTTGGTTGGGGTGGTGGGACTGGTCGTCGCGGGCGCCGGAAAATTTCTGTTATTTTCAAATCCAAAACTTGACAGGTATGGAAGAGAGAACTTGGGCGGTTGTGGCTCAGTTGGTAGAGCGGGTTGCCCCCCAACCGATCCCTGACCATCGCAGTCTACATGTCGAAGTATCGTTGAGCAAGATACTGAACCTCAAATTGCTCCCGATACTGCGTTCATCGGTGTGTGAATAAATTCCCAATGGTGGGAGGTGCACCAATTAGGGTAGCCTCTGCCGCCAGTATGAATGTGTGTGTGAATGGGTAAATGAGCGCAGGCTGTAGTGTAAAGTGCTTTGAGTGGTCGCAAAGTGACTAGAAGAGCGCTATATAAGTGCAGGTCCATTTACCATTTTACCATTACTTTCTAAACTAAAAACATTAGAAAATATTTTATAAATAAACTTCACTATACAAATGCTTACAACAGAAAGATCAAACTAACCTGAAATTTGTCCCCCTGTTTTAGCTCCCCTCTCCTTAGAAGTGCCACATCCTCCCCCATGGCCTCCCACAGGACGCTGCCCTCCTTCTCTCTGTAGGCTGAGCCGTTACAGGGCAAGACGGCTGACTCTCCATACTCCACCTCAAGGTTCTGCATCTGCACTGCACGAAGGGCTGGACAAAGGGGAGTGGAGCGGGAAAAAAAGAAGGCGGTACAAGAGAAAGAAAAGAGATCGGTGGAAATGTTGGGACAGTAGGAGGAAGAAGGGATTTTAAGTCAAATGAGTTATGGGAGTAAAGAAACAGTGATGGCAAAAGAGAAAGAAAAGGATGCAGAAGGAGAGCAAAAGAGTCTTCCTTACAAATTAATATATGTTATATTTTATTTAGGGACTCGATTAAAAAATTAATCTAATTAATTTAATAGAGGCTTTGAAATTAATTAATCGAAATTAGTCGCATTTTAATCGCATATAAATATTTGACCCGAGAACAGTGAAAAGTAATTCTTTTCACATGGATTTTTAGTATACCATTGAATAATGACTGAAAACATAAGTGTAGTAATAGCATATTTAGAAATATAGTACATTTCAGAAATTCAGGTAGCCTATAGGTAGTTAGACCTTCTGTAAACTATAATACTTTGGTTTTTGAAGTAAAACACAATCCATGCTAGCTACCACACTAGCCGCTAGCTGCTATATGTTTTGCATTGCATCCACTTGAGGCTGGATGTGCTGCTGTGTTGCATAGCAACACAACCATGCTCTTATCGACGCTTTCATCCGTTGGTTTTTTGTAACTAAATGTCCCATCATCCATGGGGCCAACCAAAGCGTCTCATCAGCTTCTTCCTTCATGTTCACTGTGGTTTGTTGTTGTCTGAACTCATGAATGCTAGTTTGTGCTCCAGTATAATCGGTCCACCTGAAACTCATCCAGTGAGAAACATTCCGCAGTGCAAAAATAAGTGTGATTAAAATGCGTCAATTTTCAAATAACGCGTTAAAGTCCCGGCCCTAATTTCATTTATAATATCATGTTATATTAAATCATATTGGGCATATATGTTGTGGTTTACATATGATCTCCACCTATGTGGGTCTCATGGTTTAAAGTGTGTTAAGATCAGAATTATTAATACTTATCATAAATACACTGTAAAAAAAAAAAGTTGTTTTTACAGTAAAAAAAACGGCATAAATACGGTGGAACTTTTTCTAATATTACGGTAAAATGATATTAGCACTGTTGATTTCACGTTTAAGATTGTCATTTTATTCCATATGTTACTGTAAAAAAAAGTTTTTCCATCAAAAGAAACGCTGTTCTGCCATATAATTGACAAGAAAATACTTTATAAATGCCACATAAATTAAAGATTTTACCATTAAATATTACAGTATATTTTTGTTAGAGATATGGTGTTTATTACATTTAACAGTGAGAAAAAAACTAAATGCAAAAATTACACTGATGGCTTATATATATATATAAAGTATATATATGTAAACAATATACTGCAAGTGGATTTTACAGTGGATTAATGTATTTTTTTTTAAAAAGAGGAAAAAATACTGTTTTGACTGATATATACATTCGTAACATCGTTACTGAAACTGAATTAACCAATTTATCATTTTACGGTCTTTTACTGTCATGGTTTAGCAGTTTTTCACTGTAAAAGCGACAGACATTTTTTACAGTGTTGTGATTAATTAAATTAAATGATATGTCTTGAATTACTTTAACCCTCTGGAGTCCATGAAAGCGCCTGCTGTCAGCTTTGCCCTAAAGTTTTGGCTTTTCCAGAAGTTTCCATGTCCCATTTAGCACATCAACTCTTTCTCAGCAAAGGTAAAAACCACCTTAACCAGGTGTAACATGATATTACTGAAGTTTTTGCAGAGATTTTATTGAATTTTGCAGTGTGCATTCAACATTTTTAATGCAATCTTTTGTGCTTAATATTTTTCGTGTGATTTTTGTGTATTTTTTGTGTTTTCCTGTTTGTTGTCATTTTTTGTGCATTTTTATTTTTATTTTTTATGTGTTTTTAATGTATGTTTTTTGTAAAAAAAAAAAAAAAATTGTGTTTGTTTTTTTGTTTTTTTGTGTGTGTTTTTCTGTATTTTTTGTGTGTGTTTTATGTTTTTTTTGTTTGTTTGTTTTTTTGTGTGTTTTTTGTGTTCAAAATGTTGATCCAGTAAGTCAAAATGAATAAAATAATAATCAGGTGAGGTTGTGTTGACAAAAATGATACCAACAATTTTTAAGTCGTACAGGCAGAATGCAAAATAGTCAAAACCCATTAAAATAACCCCAAACTCCAAAGGGTTAATAAAGTGGGTTAAATTGAAAAAATAATTGTCAGATCATGCTGAAGTTGTGCTAAGGAAATACCAAATACCAAACATGGGTATAGTAAATATTATGTGGTATACCAGTACCCAGAGTTAAGTCACCTCTATACAAAACATATTAATGTGCACATGGTGTTTGGGAGTCTGATTTTGAAATTATGTCATGAACCATCATGGCATGTGGGGCTTCTTAAAAAAAAACTATCTTTGTGAACAGACTCACCACTGCAGAGTTGTCCACAGTGCAGACACAGCAGCATCAGAGACGTCCACAGAGGAGACATGTTGTCCCCCCCTCCCACAGTGCTGAGGCAGAAAAATCACATTCAGGATCCAGTTCAGTACTAGACTAATTTTTTAACCTTTACAACATGAACCTTAGATGTAAATTTACAGTGCAATCTGAACAATATTCCACTGTATTGATGTGTCATAATCAGTGGCGTACTCAGACTGTTAGAAGGGCAGGGGCGAAGAAATAAAAAGGGCACATTTTGCACAACATGGAGCCCCACCAGCACGCAAAAAGCTCTGATGCATCCTGTATGATGAAATAGTCCTCATCCTGATTAGCATTAAGTTAAAGGAGGTCCAGATCAAAGTAATAAATTATATGGTATTGACAATTAAAACCATCGAACCGAACCATCTGGACAAAATTTGTAAATTTTAAAGTAAAATGCATCAATCTTGTGCACTTTGGGAGCTAAATGAGAGCAAACACCTCACATAACATTGTTCACAGTTCGGTGATACTGTATTATTATTATTATACATTATTATTATTCGGGCCGGGACTTTAACACGTTTATTAAGATTAATTAATTACACAAAAATTAACGCGTTAAAAACATTTACGCATTTTAATCACACTTATTTTTGCACCGCGGAACGTTTCTCACTGGATGAGTTTCAGGCGGACCGATTATACTGGAGCACCAACTAGCATTCATGAGTTCAGACAACAACAAACCACAGTGAACATGAAGGAAGAAGCTGATGAGACGCTTTGGTTGGCCCCGTGGATGATGGGACATTTTGTTACAAAAAAACAACGGATGGAAGCGTCGATAAGAGCATGGTTGTGTTGCTATGCAACAAGGAATTCACATATCACCGCAGCACATCCAGCCTCAAGTATCACCTCAATGCAAAACATATAGCAGCTAGCGGCTAGTGTGGTAGCTAGCGTGGATTGTGTTTTACTTCAAAAACAACAGTATTATAGTTTACAGAAGGTCTACCTACCTGAATTTATAAAATTTACTATATTTCTAAATATGCTATTGCTACACTAAATGGCAAAAATTGCACTGGTCTGTTGGACTTGAACAAAAATAAACAGTATTTTTGTTGCTTTAGCTTATGTATTCAGTCATTATTCAATGGTATACCTGACTCAGGTCAAATATTTATATGCGATTAAAATGCGATGAACTAATTACAAAGCCTCTAATTAATTAGATTCATTTTGTTAATCGAGTCCCGGCCCTAATTATTATTAATATATTATAATAGCTTTTCTACTACGGGTACAGGCAGACTATTAATCCGCTTTTTGCTTTGTTATCCATTGCGGATTTTAGTACCACTCGATGTAGCTGTTCATCATAGCAACGCCACATGAAAGCAATGCCTCTTTCAAGTTCCCTGTTTGTCAGCTACCAAAGAGAGGCACCATGGCACCAGAAGGGCAGAAGGGCACTAGAAGGACACTCATTAAGGCACATTATCAATTTTTTTTTGCACTAGAGGGCACATCGTCATAAGTAACCCCCTGAGTCCGCCACTGGTCATGATGTATATTGCAATGCTATCTGGGAGATAAAATATGTGACTAAAGCCCTTTAAGAGAACAGTGAAATGTAAATATCTACTAATTTACTGACAATGTTTCAAATTAATTTCTAAAAATAAACAATATTTCTAAAATACAGTAAAAAAAAAAAGTGTAAAAATAAAAAAAATAAATAAATACAGCACTTTGCATGTGAAGCTGCCGCCAGTTAATTATTGTAAATTTAACAAATAAACATAAACATATTTACAAACTAGGTCCGAAGTGCTACAAAATGCACTCAAGTTAATGTATTACAGGCAACAACATGCTATTACATACATTTTTATATGTTACATATAACTGTAGCTAAGAGAACCTTAAATTGATATTTTTTTAAATGAAGTTCAGAGGATAAAACAAGCTGAAACAAAAATTGTTCTCATCGGAAAAAGTTGAATAGAGACGATAAATAAAAATATGTAAAAATATAAACAATATTTGCAAAAATACCAACATAAATATTAAAATAAATAAATACATGAAAACTAAAAACAATATTTGCAAATATAAACACATTAGTGAAAAAATTAACAACTATGTTTAAAAATATAATATTTAAATAAAAAAGTAAAAATGAATAAATAAAGTAAATAAATAGGTGAATTAATACAAAGAAGACGAATAAATAAGAAAATTAAAATATATTAATTTATTTATGTCACATTTATCCAATTAATGCCAATGTTTAATTTTAGCATCTGTCATCCATACAAATTAATAGTATATAAGTGTAAAAAGAAAAATAGATAAATACAGTACTTTGCATGTGAAGCAGCTGCCAGTTATTTATTGTAAATTTAACTAAACATAAACATATTTACAAACTAAGTGCTACAAAATGCACTCAAGTTAATGTATTACAGGCAACAACATGCTATTACATATATATTTTATATATAACATATAACTGTAGCTAAGAGAACCTAAATTGATGTTTTTTTTATAATGAAGTTCAGAGGATAAAACAAGCTGAAACAAAAATTGTTCTCACCGTAAAAAGTTGAAGAGAGACACAGCTTAGTGTGTGTGTGCACCGCTCCTGTTCCAGGCTTTAAATCTCAACAGCACCACATGTCGCCTTCACGAGCTGTGGGCACGGACGTAATTTTTGGGGGGGACACAGGGGACATGTCCCCTGCACTTTCTCAAAAGGCCGTTTTTGAAAGTGGACATGCCAAAGGGATACACTTTTGATTATTTTTATTCATTATTTTTTTAATGCGTGATGAAAGGAACTGCTTAAAAAACACCAAAAAAGAAAGATTTAGGGTAAAGTACAATAAAAGCTCAGATTGCAAATGTGATTTAAAATACTCATAATAATTGTGAAACTAAGTTTTTTTTCCCTCTATCACCGTATCATCAAAATTGATGACTGTTACACCGCAAATTGTAACACTGTTCATGTCATGGATCAACATATTTTTGTCAGGTGACGGATAGTAGAGATGCAGTAGGACATACAGGAGGAGAGGCTGGAGGAGGTAGAGGAGGAGAGGCTGGAGGAGATGGAGGAGGAGAGGCTGGAGGAGATGGAGGAGGAGAGGCTGGAGGAGGTAGAGGAGGAGAAACTGGAGGAGATGGAGGAGGAGAGGCTGGAGGAGATGGAGGAGGAGAAGCTGGAGGAGATGGAGGAGAAGAGGCTGGAGGAGATGGAGGAGGAGAGGCTGGAGGAGATGGAGGAGGAGAGACTGGAGGAGGTAGAGGAGGAGAAACTGGAGGAGATGGAGGAGGAGAGGCTGGAGGAGATGGAGGAGGAGGAGATGGAGGAGAAGAGGCTGGAGGAGATGGAGGAGGAGAGGCTGGAGGAGATGGAGGAGAAGAAGCTGGAGGAGATGGAGGTCAAAAAGCTCAAACCAAAAAAGGGAACAGTAAACTTAAAAGGAACAACAATAGAAAACTAGAAGAACTTCTAGAAAACACAGAGAACTGAAGGAGGACCACCACCACCTCTGAAATAAAAATGTTGTCCATGGAGTCATAGACCTGTATAGCTCTAGATTATAATAGTCAATTTTAAAAATATTTCACTGCCTGTGACTGACCATACAGGCTGACCTCTGGCGCCCCCTGTTGGGCTCTCATTGCTTTTACAACCACACCATCACTATCAATTATACCAGTAAGGCTGAGAGGCTGGAGGTGGTAGAGGAGGAGAAGCTGGAGGAGGTAGAGCAGGAGAGGCTGGAGGAGATGGAGGAGAAGAGACTGGAGGAGATGGAGGAGGAGAGGCTGGAGGAGGGGAGGCTGGAGGAGATGGAGAAGAGACTGGAGGAGATGGAGGAAGAGAGGCTGGAGGAGGTAGAGGAGGAGAAGCTGGAGGAGGTAGAGGTGGAGAGGCAAGAGGAGATGGAGGAGGAGAGGCTGGAGGAGGTAGAGGAGGAGAGGCTGGAGGAGATGGAGGAGGAGAGGCTGGAGGAAGTAGAGCAGGACAGACTGGAGGCGATGGAGGAGGAGAGGCTGGAGGAGATGGAGGAGAAGAGGCTGGAGGAGATGGAGGAGGAGAGGCTGGAGGAGGTAGAGGAGGAGAAACTGGAGGAGATGGAGGAGGAGAGGCTGGAGGAGATGGAGGAGGAGGAGATGGAGGAGAAGAGGCTGGAGGAGATGGAGGAGGAGAGGCTGGAGGAGATGGAGGAGAAGAAGCTGGAGGAGATGGAGGTCAAAAAGCTCAAACCAAAAAAGGGAACAGTAAACTTAAAAGGAATTTAAGTAGAAAACTAGAAGAACTTCTAGAAAACACAGAGAACTGAAGGAGGACCACCACCACCTCTGAAATAAAAATGTTGTCCATGGAGTCATAGACCTGTATAGCTCTAGATTATAATAGTCAATTTTAAAAATATTTCACTGCCTGTGACTGACCATACAGGCTGACCTCTGGCACCCCCTGTTGGGCTCTCATTGCTTTTACAACCACACCATCACTATCAATAATACCAGTAAGGCTGACATACACTTTAACTCTATGGAGTTTTGGGCTACTGTCCATTTTTAATCCTTTTCATCCTGAAAGTTTTCATCCCTAAAACTAAGCATTTTCCAAAAAATAAAAACTAATTAAAACTAGCAAAGTCACTCTAAAAGTGACTTAAACTAACTGAATTTGAAAACAAAAAAATCACATCGAAATTAAAAATAAAACTAATGAAAAATCAAAATCTATTATAACCTTGCATTGTATACATCCATTTTTTGGACGCGAATCAAAAATGATATGTAGTGTAAAACGATATTGATACTGCGTGTAAAAACGGCACTATATATTTTAAACATGATTTAAAAAATTAATTAAAAAACACTTCTTTGCATTAATTGTGCTTTTACTTTGAAAAACCGGAAGCTCCGGAGCTGTGTCAGGTAGCAGAAGATGAAAGCCAAAATTGCCTGAATTAACTGTTTGTTTGAGCAGAATAACTCTGTTTACTGCACTGGAAGAGCTGCGGAGCATTATCGTTCGTGTTGGAGCTCTTTAAAAGGCCTGCCTGGATTTAATCCCGTCGCTCCACACAATGCTGGCTACAGGAGCAGTAAGTACACACATTAACTTTCTAAATGAGCTAGCTAGTGTTAGCTAACCTGAGCTAGACTAGAAATCAGTGGTACAAGTTAGCACCACTAGTTGATTCCTATTAACCCTCGAGGCCTCTTTAAAATCGTCTTACACATGTTTGAATCCTTTTAATCCTGCCAGTATACGCCACTTAAAAATGTTTAAATGCCATGTTGGTATATTGTTTTTCAGCACAACCTCACCTATATGACCTGATAATAATTGATATATTATAATAATTGACTTCTTGATTTTTATTCTGACTTACTGGGTCAACATTTTGAACCAAAAAGAAACAAAGAAAAACCAACATAAATGTGATCTTGTGATTGTGTGTGATCCTGTCATCCAACTCTGGTTTTTATTCTAGTGTGACTTTGTTTTATTTGTGTCGTGTGTATAGTGTAACAATTTTGGTCATTTTGTGTCTTTTTTTGGTAAGTTTGTGTCTTTTTTAGTTATTTTGTATTTTATTTTGGTC
This sequence comes from Centropristis striata, assembly GCF_030273125.1. Taxonomy (NCBI): domain Eukaryota; kingdom Metazoa; phylum Chordata; class Actinopteri; order Perciformes; family Serranidae; genus Centropristis; species Centropristis striata. The sequence goes on from NC_081540.1 coordinate 16,383,869, forward strand.
ATCTTGTGTCTTTTTTTTAGTCATTTTCTCTCTTTTTTTTAGTAATTTTCTGTCTTTTTTTGTCTTTTGTTGTCTTTTTTTGTCTTTTGTTGTCTTTTTTAGTTGTTTTGTGTCTTTTTGGTAATTTTGTGTCTTTTTTTGTAATAATGTGTCTTTTTGTGTCTTTTTTTGGTAATTTTGTGTCTTTTTGTTTCTTTTTTTTGTGTCTTTACACCTTAAGGTCCCTAAACGCTCTCACACAAGTGTCATAAAAATGTGATATATAAATATTTTTTTTCACTTTCACCACATCAAACCTTTAAGCAGCTTCCGACCTAACCATGGATGAAAAATTTTTTTTTTTCTTCCATTTTTTTATGTTTTTATGCCCTTTTTGACATAAGAAACCTTGATTTTCTCAAGGCCAAAAACACAAAATATTTTCAAAAATAAGGTGCAAAGTGGAATATTTGGGGTGAGGTTATTACAGCCTTGATTAGGTCGATAATTGCTAACAATATTGATTTTTATGCATCATTATTTTTGGAGCTATGCAAGTTTATTCGAAAAACTCACACTTAGACCCTTCGGGACCATAAATGGTCCTTCTCATACAAGTGTCATAAAAATGTGATATATATATATATATTTTTTTTTTTCACTTTCACCACCTCAAACCTTTTAGCAGCTTCTGACTTAACCATAGATATAAAAAAAAAACACAACAAATGCAATATTTTCAAAAATAAGGTACAGAGTGGAATATTTGGGGTGAGGTTATAACAGCCTTGACTAAGTCAATAATGGTTAACTCCTTTACATCAATCCCGACACACCAAGACCATTTTTATGGTGTTAAGCTTTTCATTGCCATGCATTTTGCAAGGTAAGAGAACCATTGGAACTGTATGTGACTTAGCTCTGCATCCGACCTAAAGCCTATTTTCCCTTGATTCTGAAGGGAGAGGCTTAGATTTATTAGGTATTCATGGGAAATGCATTATATTATGTTAGGATTACAGTGTATCAAAAATATGTGTTCATAATGGGAGTTCATGGGACCAAAACGGGCCTTAAGGGTCAAAGTGTGAGTGTTATGTGTATCTCCTGTTCTATAAACCTTGCAAAAGAGGAATTTTTGATTTTTTAAAATTATAATAAAAACAAAGCCTGGCCAAGTTTCATATAATTAGCCTTTAAACTGACCGATATATTGAGAATCAAAAACATAAAATTAGCTGAATGTACACGTTTGGTCCCTATGGTGCCTTGAGGGTTAATATTTTATTTGGATTAAAAGCCATGCAAAACTGAAAACAGCTGTTTTACATATTCTAGAGCAGGGATGGGCAACTTAAATGCTGGAGGGGGCCACAGTTTTTCATTGACACTGCCACAGGGTGGCCCTGTGGCAGTGTCAATGAAAAACTGTGGCCCCCTCCAGCATTTAAGTTGCCCATCCCTGCTCTAGAATATGTAAATGTATATGTAATAGGACTTTGCACTTAACCAGATATGATGAAACTGCAATTTTAAATATGTTTACAGTGCAGTAACTTAACATATTTCATGCTCAAATGCATGTATAACAGTATAGGAATACAAAAGGTTTGAAGCAAATAAAAAATAACCACTTACTGTGATTTCTTCAGTGTAAGAACAGCAGACCAACAATAATTTCAGGAAGTAATTTTGTACATTTTTACACAGCACTTTTAAGATTTCATGTTTTTGGTCATTTTGTGTCTTTTTATGTTCATTTTGTGTCTTTTTTGGATGATGTCATCACTCTAGCATCTCCATAGGGTAACATTGGGGGGCTTTTTTGGCGAGTTTTTGTCTGTAAGGTCTTTTTGTGTCTTTTTTTGTTCATTTTGTGTCTTTTTTTTGGATGATGTCATCACTCTAGCCTCTCCATAGGGTAACATTGGGGGGGGGGGGGGGGGGGGGGTTTGGCGTGTTTTTGTCTTTTTGGTCTTTTTGTGTATTTTTTTGGTCATTTTGTGGGGGGTTTTGGTCACTATGTGTCCTTTTTTGTTCATGTTGTATCTTTTTTTGTTCATTTTGTGTCTTTTTGGTTCATTTTGTGTCTTTTTTTTTGTGAGATATAGTTCTCACAGGACAGCCATGCTACACATATTCTGATTTTATAGAAAATGATGCTGTTTATTTAACACAACATGATATAAAGTAGTTAAAATACAACATACACATTAGTAATGATAAACCAAAAATATTAGATAGAATAACTAATATTTTACTGCACTACTTAAGTACTTCCTCTGTCTTTCAGGCTGTTACCTCAGCGCTGGCACAAGTGGACAGAGAGAAGATCTACCAGTGGATCAATGAGCTGTCCAGTCCAGAGACCAGGGAGAACGCCCTGCTGGAGCTCAGCAAGAAAAGGGAGTCAGTCCCTGACCTTGCTCCCATGCTGTGGCACTCATGCGGCACCATCGCTGCTCTACTACAGGTGAGTCGGCCAGGGCAGCTTTTTCCACAGCTCTTGGGTTACATGTGCTGGAATCATGCCCACATGGACACTGCCAATGCTGGGCCTCAAACACCTTAATTTTCTTGCAATATCCTCCAAAATAAAACCACAAAAAGTTATTCTCATCCATTTTTTGCCTACTGTATTTGAATATTTCTGCATACTGGGAAGAGATGTTCCGATTAGGGTTGTCACGATACTAAAATGTTCAACTCGATACCGATACTCAGGAAAATATTCGATACTCGATACCATTTTTGATACCACCAGGATAAAAACAAAGACTCCAAAATTTAACAGAAATATTTTTATTAACAAGAAAAATGCAACATGTTAAAATTAACAAAACCACAGGTTAAATATTTATAATAAAAAACAGTTGTGCAAAAAGAAACTGCAACTATGATAACAAGCTTCAGGTCTGAGGTAGTGCAAACAATAAATAAATACAATAAGCAATAACAATTAGAACAATATTTTGAAGTTGTATGCTGTGCACAATATTAGGAAAGCTTGATAATAAAGAGGTAGAGTCGGCTGTGTGTGTTGCTGGTTGGTTGCAGGTCAACTTTTCTCTGCTTCATTCTGGGACTTCAAGAGAGAAAATAACACTTTTCAGTCACCAACATTTATGTAAACTTATTAACTCTATGCTTATGTATACTGACACTGTGTCAATTAAAGTAATATGGGCATACTACGTGCCTGATTTATTTATTTATTTATTTACGTTGTTTATAATCATTAACCTGACGTCAGCCTTGAATTGCTAGCTGCGGATAATGGCTAATAATAACACGGGCAACATTAATGCGAGCCACCGGCCACGATAACATCAGTAATAGGTCAGTTTGAAACGAAAGACACTAACCTGTCAAATTCACTGTAAAGGCTGTAAAGGGTATCGGTCCTTAAGATGTTTCGCCAAGTTTGAAGTACTGCTTGTGCACGTCACGGTGAGGGGGAGGGGCCTGCTGCTGTGTGTGTGTGCAGGCAGAGAGAGAGAAGGATCAGCGTTGGGAGGAGGGGGGGTATCGATAATTTTTAAAATGAGTATCGTATCCGGACACAACGTTTTAGCATCGATACTTTTTTGAGTATCGATACTTTTGACAACCCTAAGTGCAACAGCAACTTAAAGTGGAAATGAAGCAGTCAACCAAGTTAACATTATTTACTAGATTGAGTCCTATTCTTATCAATAGTTATACAACAAACATGAAAAATACAAACATATTTAAGAAAAACGCAGTGCCGTTTTATATTTCGTGGCAAGGGCACCGCCACTTGCTGTACGATATGCTGTGACGTCACGGGGTTGGTTGGCTTCACGGTCCTGAGGAGAGTCCCCGAGTCGGCATTACAGAGAGAGACAACAGAGGGAATGATGGACACTGGTGAGCCAAAGGAGATGAGAAGACAGAAGGGGGGACACTACTGTATTACTCTGGGGTGTAAAATGAGTTTTACTAAGTGAAAGCCGAGGACAAAATAGTCCATTTTCACAAACTTCGGCTGAAACGGAGATCAGTACTGCTGCGCTGACTGGTGGTAAACTTAAAAACACTCAGAGCAGCTCCAGGCTCTTCTGCTCTATGAAATCTTCCTCCAGAAAATGTTGATTACAGACGCTGGAGTGTTTTACATTTCACTGCTGTTATAACTGGAGCTCTACTGAGCACACAACACTTTGACAGTACAGTGTAGGGTTGTCAAAAGTATCAATACTAAAATGTTGTATACGGATACGATACTCATTTTCAAAAGTATCGATAGTTTATTGTTATGTGTGTAAGGCATAGCCAAGGAAGGAACACTTACGTTATTGTTGTTTTTTTTATCAAGCTTGCCTAATATTGTGCACAGCATACAACCTCAAAATGTTGTTCTAATTGTTATGCTTATTGTATTTATTTATTGTTTGCACTACCTCAGACCTGAAGCTTGTTATCATAGTTGCAGTGTCGTTTTTTATTATAAATATTTAACCTGTGGTTCTCTTAATTTTTACATGTTGCATTTTTCTTGTTAATACAAATATTTCTGTTCAATTTTGGGGTCTGTTTTTATCCTGGTTGTATCGAAAATGGTATCGAATATTTTCCTGAGTATCGGTATTGAGTAAAAAATGTTAGTATCGTGACAACCCTAGTACAGCAGCATCAATCCACTGTAGTGACAGACAGGCAGGGAGACAGGTAAAGTTAAGTCAGCAGGTATTAAGTCATCAACTAGTTCCATACTCGAAAACAAACCGTATACACAAACACAATCATTTAAAATGTAGCTCTCTGACTCTGTCCCTCTGTGAGCCTCTTATTAAACACACCTTTCACCTCAAACAGCAGCCCTCATAAATACCCTCACTACTCTGAGCCTAAAGATGAACATATCTGCAGCTCAGGATTGGTCTGAAATGACGAAAAGTAAAAAGTAACCACAATAATAATTAAAAAAAAAACACCTGTCTTAAAACCCAAATAATTCCACATCAACATCATTTAATTCCTTGGCCAGAGGAGCTCAACACAGCTGATGCAAACCTCCAAAGAAATGGTTCTTTTTGCTTATTATTATTTCTTACCGTGACTCCACGTTCTCAACGTCAGTCAGTAAGGTTATCCTATATTCCGCTACCTCCCTCACCATCACCGTGCAGGTTATATTCTTGTCATGCGTTGTAGAAACTGATAATGTAATACATTTCCGATAATATAATAACCTCTATAATGTAATAAAAATCTGCACTTGAGTCCATTGAAAATGTAATAAAACCTGATAATGTAATAACTTCCCGATAATGTAATAAAGTGCATTTCCCAATAATGTAATACACTTTTTTTTTTTTTTTTACCAATAATGTAATAAAGTATAACATTAATGGGAGGTTATTACATTATCAGGTTAGCCTTCATTTCGCAAGTCCTGATAATGTAATAATTCCCCAATATTGTAAAAATTCAACAGCAGACCACCCATTATTTGGGTTCAAGTGGTGATACTGTGTAGGCAACTCTAGCTCAAGAGCTCTAGCGCCACCAACAGGTCAAAGTTGAATGTTTATGAACTTTTGACCCGTTCATCCGTTTTTCACAAAACGAGGTATCACTGGAACCCTTGGGCCAATCCGAGCTCAACGCATCCTCACACTTCGGATTACCATAATAACTAAACGGTTTGCGCTACGGTTTTCTGAAAGCAGAGAAATTGCTCTTTACAGCCAATATGGTGTCATTACAGTAATTTCACTCGCGCTTCTCCCGGAAGCCCACAAAGCAGTGTGCGTGCTTACGCGCATGTGTGTGTGTGTATCTGTAACTGTAATCACATCAAAGATCAAAGGCAATCAGATCAAAGCAATCAACAGAATTAACTGACACCTGTTAATGAAAGAGTGACAGCAGCCAGAGGTGGACTGGAATTTCTGGTCTTGAACAGAAAGCATTTTTGGCAAAACCATAATACCTATCATTGATCCGACTTCACTTTGAGCGTCCCGAGTTCTTCCTGAACGTCTACATATGATTTTTTTAAGTAGCTTTGTTAGAGCGATCTAAAAATACTGTTCCATCTTCCTTTTTTCCGAAATCTCCCTACGTTTTTAATATGGGAGCCAATGAGGCTGTTGGTGGTTTTGGTGGCATCGTATGCCCAAACTATAACTCTGACAGCTTTACCAGAGGATTGTGAGTGAGAAGACAAATTTTCCTACATTTCTATGTATAAATTATTTCTGTAGAGTGGAATTTGCGGCCTGGAGTGCAGTTAACAAATTAATTTTTTGACAATTTTTTCTCTCCCTCTACACTCTGGTGATGATGTCACACACTGTGACACGAACATTCCGTGCAATACACACCCATTATAATCTCAGAATTTCTCCAAAAATGATCATGGTCATTGAACAGGGATTGATAAAAAACTATATGACCTATCGAAACGTGGATTAATACACCAATACACAAGACTTGTGTCTACTGTTTAAAGTTTAAATGGAGTCTCTAGGTGAAACTATGCCGGAGAAGTAGATGTTTAAAAATCTCCAATTATTATTCTTTTTCGCTCATTTTTTGTCGCCGTCCCATTCATTTCAATGCAAATTTTTGGGCAGTTTTTGACAAAATTTGTATTCTGTAGAGAAAATTTATAGCACACCGATCCCCATCAAACCGCACGTTTTGATATATAATTTGTCCTGCAACTCTTCAAGTTGTAGGACTAGTAGCGGGACGAAATTGCGTCCGGAAGAGGAAGAAGAAAAAATCCACAGTATAACAGTAGTGCTCGGTGCGATTGCCCCGAGGCCCTAATAACCTTGATATATACATATATGAGGTGTGAATAGATAATTTTGTAGTTTATATCTGGTTTATTTTGGTTGTTATAGCTTGTTCTTTTTGTTCTTGTTTGTTTAAAATATCGCAGTAACGGGGTCACGGGAATATGGGCAGTAACTTCTTGTTAATGTATTCCTAACCTGTGCACTGGCGCAGTGTGAAGATAACAAAGAGAGAGAGGGTGAGTCAGTGGGAGGCTGTATATTTTGTTGACAGCTGTTTATTAATTTGGATTGCTGTGACTAATTTTTTCACATTGTCAAAGGTTGTTTTTGACAATGTGCTTCATTAATTCTGTGGGAAATTCTGTGACAACCGAATTTCCCTTCGGGGATGAATAAAGTAATCTATCTATCTATCTATCTATCTTAACCCATTTAAGCCGGTAAAGCATTACCGCATTTCTACCATTAAAACCGGGGGCGCTGTTGCGTTATTTGATCATTAAGGCCGGGAAAGCGGATACCTGGTTTTGTAGTATTTGTAGTTTTTTCCACCTATTTTCAGTCTCTTGGCCAATGAAATGCATCAGAATACATGCGGGAATGTCCCAATGCAACATTGGACTTTTCCAGAACATTTAAAATCATGGCGGAAGACGGCTATAACGGAGGGAGCTCAGAAGTGACGGAAGCGATCTTGATGAAAACAGCACCTGCGATTTTATTGCTGATCTGGACTTTGAACCCTCGGAACCAATCGACCGGGATTTATGGATGAGGAATATGTTTTAGACGACATATTTTCATTGAAGAACAGACAGATTTGTGGCCATCTGAAGATAATAACAATAATAATAATAATTGATTGTGATGATGATATAAGAAATCATGACTGTTTGTCTTATATTACTTTATGCGTCGTTGACTACCCTGAAAAGTGCAATATAGATAAAATGTATTATTGTTATTTATTATTATTATTATGATGATGATGATTTTTTTTTTTTTACAGTAGGCTAATGAGAACTATGTCTATTTCTTCCAATGGTCATATCATGTTTGCATCTTGCTAATGGGCATGTATTAGTATTATGCATAGGATTTTTATTCAGTCAAATGTAACATTTGTTGAGTTTGTTGATTTTAAAAAAAAAACTTTATTGAAGGTTTGGACAAATAAACTCAACTTCTCATGAAAGCAACGGGTATAAGCTCTTAAATACTTTTTGAATTTCATTTCTATCTGCTACAGAGGCTGAAAAGTCTTCTGTTGAATTTCCAGAAAAACTTCAGGTTTTAGGGGGTTCTTTCAAAATCGCCCAGAGGTTTTCCAGGCATTTTTTCCAGGCGTTTTAGGCCTAAATGGGTTAAGGGCCATATCGCCCAGCCCTACCTCACTGTTCCAATAGTTATGGAGGGAACTGTGTATGATTCAGCAGTGTAAAGCGTGTTTCTTTGGTTCCCATGCAGAGCCAGAGAAGCTCTGCACCAGTGCCTCCCTGACCAGCTTAAAGACACCACCTTTGCTCAGGTCCTGAAGGACGACACCACCACCAAGCGCTGGCTGGCCCAGCTGGTGAAGAACCTGCAAGAGGGTCAGGTGAGTGACCCCCGGGGCATCCCTCTGCCTCCACAGTGACAGTCCCCGCTCCTCGCCCCGCCAAGGAACACCAGCAAACTGCCTATCTGACGAGCCTTCAGTCCTAGACATGCACATGACACTGTTTTTATCAAAGACTTTGACAGGAAAGGCTCCTTATTATTTTTTATGTGCAGATTCAACTCCGTTCCCACAGAGACATTTACATTTGGGTGGTTGACGTGAACTCAAATTCAAAGTGAAAAAAATAATAATTCAAAAATATATGTCAAATGATATATAATTATATTCCCTTATATGTGAATAATTCAAAACTGAATGTGTCCATTTCTAATTCTTCACATATTATTCACTTTTTGGTGTGGTAGTCCTAAAATGTGTCCACCGGTGCAACACAATAAAGAATGTCATTATTTAATTCAGAGAATGTTGGACAGATAAGATAGATAAGCCAAAGGCATATTAGTTGGTCCCAATTATATTTCCACATCAAACATACCCCCAAAAAATTCAGAATTATGTTATTTATATACTATAAGATGTACACATAGAGACTTCACCCAAATGCCTGGGTTACGTTCATTATAATTGGTATAAAACCCAAGGAATCTTCATTTCATCCTTATAGCTGCATAGTGATGATAACATTATTGTACTATCCCACACTTTTTACATACATTTTTCATTAAAATACCTTTTCCACTCACAATTCAATTTGTTGCACACACAGGACATTCCGTTGCACCATTGGACAACAGAGTACTAGTATGCCCATGTCGTGTACAAAGTCAAATTAATTATCAAACATTGTCAAATTTACTTTCTGCGTCTCTCTCTCAGGAAGTTCTCTTTCCTCTCAGGATCTTCATTCAGCCTCTCCCTAAACTTCCTAGACCTTTCCTTGGTGGTCATCTCAGCCTCTCACTTTCAACATGGAAATCAAACTAGCTTTAACAAAACAGGGAAGGAAGGTTTGAGTTGTGTTGTCCTCAAATTCTGAGGTTAAGAGAAAAAAAGCTACTTAAATTAGTCATTAAAAGTTGCTCTCGTTAAGGTTGAGGAAGTTTGCACCCATCCATGATCTGATGTCAGCCAGACAATCAAGCAATGGCTGGAGTGCAGCCTGCCCATCAACATTAAGAGGCAGATATAGCTGGACATCTTCTGCAAAGCAGTGGAAGGAGATGTTATGTTTGACTAGGATGTCCCCTAGGGGTAAAATATATAATAGGAAGAGGATGGGACCTAGTATAGAGCCCTGAGGGACCCCACAGGTGAGGGGGGCACCAGAGGAGAAGAAATCCCCAAGCAGGACAGAGAAGCTCCCGCCATCCAAATGCATCCGTCCATTAACCTCCATTCATTTTTTAGACTCGGATTATATCTCTTTTGCATATTTAAACTAATTTTTCAATAAAACTTGTAATACAAAAAATGTTTGTTTACATGTTTGCTTTCACTATGTTAATTTTCATTATGATAGAAGTAAAGGAAAAAAATAAGTGAAACTGACTTCATGTTGTACTATAGGACAGTGCGTTTCACCAGTGGACATTTTCGAAATCAATGCTAGTTTGCGGCCTAGCTATATGAGAGACATTCTTCATCCTGAGTAACAGTGTTAAGGTTTACATTATTTTCAATTATCAATCAATGTAAATTGATAAAAATATTCAGATCAATACTTAAACTGCGTTGTACCAAAGGACTACCTTAAGACGACCAGTTCCAACACTGCACGGAAATAGTAATATTATGAAAATATTTGAGACAGAAGTGATCTTGTGTGCAGTCCACCTGCTCCAGAGATGTCTTCTGTCCTTCCTGATTCTGGAAGGACCCCTCTCAGTAATGGGGTGGTCACATTAATGCCCGTTTTATATCGACATAATGGCGTTGCTCCAGGAGGACACCAGTTTTGCGGACAAAATGTAATGTGTCATAATAACTCTACATAGGGACCTTAACACTTATATCCTCTAGATTCATTAAGTAAACACTCGTATGACATGCATTCAAGTATTTTAATGTATTTAGATTCATTTTTCATTAAATTACAGTTGTTTTAAGATAAGTAATGCTACCTAGTACAGTTGCACCGGTGGACAAATGTCATGTTCAAAACAGAATATTTGCATAGTTGAAGAACGATACTCATTGTTTGCAGATGGATTAGATGTAGAAGAATGAACTGCATATTAAAACATTAATTTTAATGAAATATTATCAAATTTTTGTAATATTTGTCACTGGGAACACAAAAATTGAGCGTCACGTCAACCACCCATTTGTTGCCTCTCAATGTTTTCTGCAACTGACTTACACATCTACAATAAATTGGTGCTCAACAAATAACAGCTTCAGCATATTCATTGTGCAGCAGTAATTTGTTGATATATTTACTGTACTGAATTTTGGCAGATTTTCCAAGAACTATCTTCTCATTTTTACTTTTTTCTTATGACTTCAACTTTTTCTTCTCATTTTGACTTTTTTTCCCTTGCCTTTGACTTTTTTCTTAACTTTTTTGACTTTTTTTTTCATGATTTCGACTTTCCTTTCCGATTTTGACTTTTTTCTCTTGACCTCAACTTTTTCTTCTCATTTTGACTTTTTTTCCATTGCCTTTGACTTTTTTCTTTCTTTTTTTGACTTTTTTCAAGATTTCGACTTTCCTTTCCGATTTTGACTTTTTTCTCTTGACCTCAACTTTTTCCTTATTTTGACTTATTTTTGTGATTTCACCTTTTTTTTTTCCTGATTTTGACTTTTTTGTCTTTACTTCAGCTTTTATTCTCGCTATTTTGACTTGCTTGTCATTATTTTGATTTTTTTTCGTGTTTTTCCTTTTTGTCTTCTCATTTTGACATTTTTCTCTTGCCTTCGACTTTTTTTCTTCTCAATTTGACTTTTTTTTTATTTTGACCATTTTGTGGTTATTTTGATTTTTTTCGTGATTCTGACTTTTGATGACGTGATTTTGATTTTCTTTTTTTCTCAGGAACTGGCTATCAAATACTCACTGGGACATTTTATGATCCCGAGTCATTTCTTGGGCCCAATGTCCTACAATCAAGGATATGGTCTGCAGAGTCCCACACAGCACTGGGACGATGTAAACATACGTTTTCAATGCAAAATGAAATTAAAATTAATGGATTTGTAATGTTATCAATCAATCAATCAATCAATCAATCAATCAGACTTTATTTGTATATGACTTTCCATACAATAAAAATAACAAAACATAGAAACAAGCAAACACCCTCCGCCCCTGACCCTCCATCCACCCATCCCATTATAAAACAAAGCACAAACTGAGGAAGCTCCATCTCAGCATGGAGCAGTGAGGAAACACTGGAGGCAGCTTAGAAACTAATTAAATAAAAACAAAGTATGGTAAGATAAAATAAAATAAGATTTAAAAAAAAAAAAAAAAAAAAGTTATTTAAAAAAAATAAAGCTAGATAAAGATAAAACAATAAATAAATAATTAAGTAGAGCATGATAAAATATATATTTATAAAATAGACAAATAGCAAATAAATAAAAGAGAATATGTTATAACACTAAGATGCATGAGCAGAAAAATCTCTAAAAATGGTTCAAGTAAAAGCCAAAATTAAAAAGATAAGTCTTAAGTTTGCTCTTAAAAGTATGAACTGTCTCTGATGGCCTCAGGTCTTCCACAAACGTGGACCACAGTGAAAAAACAACGCCTCACCATGGGTTTAAGTTCTTACTTTTGGTATTATTAAAAGGCTACTCCCAGAAGACCTGAGCGTCCTCCAGGGTTCATAGGATAAAAGTAAATCAGATAAATAGGCTGGACTAAGACCATTAAGAGATTTATAAACCAGTAAAAGAATCTTAAGCTAACATAGTGCAAACAGGAAGCGAAGGATCACTTCTTGCTCTCTTGTTCTTCCCATTCCCCTTCATAGGAGGAGGTCATTGTGAGGGAGCCCCTCCATTTGAGTCTTGGCTCAGCTAGTGTAATTTGAGCTGGAATCTGATCTGTATGCTGTGGATTATTAATGCCTCAGAACCTGAGCAGAGAGCACAAATGAAGACCACAGAGATAATATTAGTATTCAAAACTTACAAACTTCTGTGTGTGAGCTCTCAGGTGCATGTCAGTAATGAGTGCAGAGGTAATCTGGGGCCACTATGTTCATTCAACAGTGAATCTGTCTCTGGTCTACTGTCCTGGTGTCCTGCAGTTAAACTGACCTGATCAAAATTTGATGAGCGGAGCTTAGTAACATTACACGGGGCAGAAACACCGCAGCTCTGTGTGCTCTAGCTCTGCCGCTCCTGCACCTGCATCATGGGATACAGGTGGTCCAGGGCAGAATTTTGTTGTAGTTGTTGTAATTGATTGTATTGTTAATGGGTGTCTTGTTTGACAGCAGGCTGGGTGCCAGACTCTGTTGTGGAAAACACCAATTTAACTTGGTCAATGACGTGGACATGGAGGCTCTTAAAATTAGATGCTCTAAGTCTTTCAATTAATTAATTACAAGTTCAGTAATTTAGTTACTGGGTTTCACTAAAATTAGGCACAATGTTTAGTAAATAAATGAATATTTGAGAATTGTTCTACAACCAAAATGTTCTTTTGATTTTAGATGCTTCATCTTATGCAGGAAATGTAACTAAAGCCTGTCAGATGACAGCTTTTTGCAATACATTTCACATCACAATAAGTTGCAAAAAAGACTTTGTCGAATCGTTTTATTTTTTCCTCTACACGTGTCACATAATTTTTTTTCTCACACAATTATCCAAAACAGCCCACACAATAGTCCCTTCTATCATCAGTGTGTTTAGTCTAAGCTGCACTCCTCTTTTTATTCAAGGAATGTGACTGTATAACCTGATAATGTAATAAATTCCAGATAATGTAATAACCCCGATAATGTAATAAAAAACTGCACTTGAGTCCATTGAAAATGTAATGAAACCTGATAATGTAATACCTTCCCGATAATGTAATAAAGTGCATTTCCCAATAATGTAATACACTTTTTTTTTACCAATAATGTAATAAAGTATAACATTAATGGAAGGTTTTTGATCAAATCAAAGATGGTGGAAAATCCAATATGGCCGAAAAAACCCATGGAGGATGCATTGAGCTCGGATTGGCCCAAGGGTTCCAGTCATACATCCTTTGTGAAAAATGGATGAACTGGTCAAAAGTTAATAAACATTCAACTTTGACCTGTTGGTGGCGCTAGAGCTCTTGAGCTAGTGTTGCCTACACAGTATCACCACTTGAACCCAAGTAATGGGTGGTCTGCTGTTAAATTATTACAATATTGGGGAATTATTACATTATCAGGACTTGCAAAGGCTAACCTGATAATGTAGTAACCTCCCATTAATGTAATACTTTATTACATTATTGGGAAATGCACTTTATTACATTATCGGGCAGTTATTACATTATCAGGTTTTATTACATTTTCAATGGACTCAAGTGCAGATTTTTATTACATTATCGGGGTTATTACATAATCGGGAATTTATTACATTATCAGGTTCTACATGTGACAACTCTCACGGCAGTTTAAGAAACGCTAAACAGGGCCAAACAGGTGATCAAGCAACAGGAGAAAAAGGATCCGGAGAGAGAGGGATGGGGAGGAGGGGCAGGGGAGCGTCACAAGAGTTGACTGGCTTCAGTTGTTTCTGGCTCTCATCACTACAGCGTGGCATGCAGAGGGACAGCAGCGACTCCTGGACCACAACAACTGTTCCAGCTCTGGAACAGCCAGCAGCAGCGACTGGGACTCAGGGATGATCCTGCAACAGGTAAGACTTCTTCAGACACAAGCAATTTGATAACTAATGCTGCTTGTTCTTCTTTTGACTTATTTGACTCTTATTATAAAGAGCTATAAGGGATGTTTGTGTTGAAAAACAAGAACAGTTTGACACTTCCATGTGTTTGCAGTAATAGTTGGAGCTTCAGTATGTGTGAGGGAATCCTGGGAATATTCAACACAAGAGTGGTTAATTGCACAATATCAATTCAAAGCCCCATAGACTTTTTTGTGTTCAATATCTGTTGAGTTTTTCATTTAAAAAAAACAACAAAAAAATAAAATAAAGATAAATTCAAATTTAAAGCAATCGGCTGGAGAAACATGAATGGAAGGTTATGTCATGTATTTAAAAAAATAAAGGCGTGCAGTTTCTTCTCCTTTGCATATATACAGCATGTCATTATGAGTAGCCAAATATACATCACACAAAAAAGCATAGACAGCCACAAAAACAAACAAACAGAGCTGACAAAAACAACCATAACGACAAGAACCACGGGGGTAGGCCATATCAAAAATAAATTAAACCCATAGACTTTTTGATCAATTTTATGTTGTGTTTTTGTGTACTGTGTGTCTCGTTCATTCAATCTAACATTATTTAACTTTGTCAATATGTATTTTTTTTTTTTTAATAATGCATTTATTGTAGTGATTAATATTATTTTGACCTTAATTTATTATCGATCCAGTAGCTTATCATAACCACTTAACAGCAGGCTGAGGTAAGGTTTGCCTAAAAGTGAACTTTGAGCATGAACTCTACCAGCTGAGAACATTTAGTTCAGTTCATAAGTGAAAGGAATGTGGAGACCATGACAGGGATTTGAGGAGATTAGCTGGCTTAGTCAGGGCGACACAGAGACAGAACAAAAAGTTTAGGACAACGGAGAAACATCAGAGCAGCAAAAGAACATCCAGATCAGCTTAGTAAGCTGCTGGCAGGCGACACTACTCACAGCAGTCGGATATTTCCTCTATTGCTGCTTAAACATTTTACTTATTTCCTCTGTATATATAGAACAACATGAATATAAAGGACATATATTGGTCTACAGAGAACTATCTGAGCAGCATATTAATCTAATAAGGTTTATAAGGTGTCATTACAGTGCAACCAAAGGTTCTGTTAAAGCCTGATTTCCACCGGGCGCGTTACTGCAGCGTTACGTCAGCGTCGCGTATGCCGTTGCAAATAGGTAACACTCTAATCAATGAGAGCATTTCCACCGGGCGCGTAGCGTAACGTTACAGCAACGTCACGTCAGCGTCTCTACACGAGCAATAGGTAGGACTTCTATTTCTCCGCGAGACGCTGCCAAATCGCGTGAATCTCAACAGAGCAGATCGCACCAGACAGGAAGTCCGACTCAGAATCAGCGTAAAACGCTTCCGCCCCTTTCAAAATAAAACACAATACGCAGTTCATGCAGCCTAAAACTACTTCACATCAACATTATGTTATGACCGGGGCACCAGATCAGCAATCAATCAATGAAAGGGTCTCAGAGGATCGGCGACACGGACGACAAGAGACTGATTGTTGAAGTGGTACATCATACAATCATTTATGACATAACATATTGTTTTTATAAGGATAGGTGGTCAGATCAACATATCTTTCACCTCAGAGAAGCAAAGTAAGTTGGTTTTTGGTGTTGTTGTTAACTTTATACACACAGTTTATCCATAGACTGTATAAATAGAGTTTAAAGTTTATCACGGATTTTGCGGTCTCCCGTATGGTCAGGATTATCGCGTGATCTCGTTATCTCGCGTGTATACGGCCGGCTCGCTAAGCTGACGTGCTGCTGCTGTAACGCGCCCGGTGTGAATTGACAGACGCAGCAAAAACGCTGTGGAGACGTGCTGCTGCTGTAACGCGTCCGGTGGAAATCCCCAGTGATAACATTGTGGGTGTATAAATCCACCACATTGTTTCATTGAGATCTATTCATTACTTCCTACCAGGGCGTCATAGTGGGGCAAAAAGAGACCCAGTGGGGAGGGGGGCCCTTGACATATTGTTTATTTGCATTTTTTTCTCTTCTCTCTAATTATAACTGTCACAAGTTAACTAAAATTGTCTGAATAAATAAACAAACATTCACTAGTTATTTTCAAAAGAGCACAACTTGCACTGTTTAAGAATATCCATCTATTCATCCATTTGCATCCGCTTATCCGGGGCCGGATAACAGGGGCAGCATGGATAGTTGCTGCTGTTATTGTTGCTGTTGTTGTTGTTGTTGTAGAATAGTTTAAGCTAATACCAGTAATTTAGATTTTAGGCAGTCAGCCAGCATGAGTCTAGCTTGGATTATAGTTGGGTTTATATAAAGGTTTATTAAATTCATAAATTACCCAGCATCATAGGTACAATTTCATATGAAATTATTTATTCATTATCCTTAACAGCTCAGCTCAGGTCGCGGGAGTCTAGAGATGATCCGAGTATACCCTGGACAGGTCGCCAGACTATCGCAGGGCAGACACAGACAGACAGACTATCACGCTCTCATTCACACCTAAAAAAGTATCATCATACACTAGTATAGGCTACTGTTCTCTGAACCATGCATGGTTCACATTTATTAACATAATTATTATTGATTATTAATTATAATTATAACTAATGCCAGGCCTAACGCCATAAATGAAAGCTTTCGCTATGAAAGAGTTTAAGTTTACTTAACATTTTTTTTCCCAAGATAAATGAAGTAGGACATTAAAAGATTCCCTTTGATTAGATAGGCTATAGCACACTCAGAACATTGTCATATCGTTTAATTACAGCCATAGGCGGCGGGTGAGCCGCCTATGGCCTATTTTCACCTATTTTCAATGATTATTATGTTTATAATGTGTGTGAGGTTGCCGCTGCAGCTGCTGCCCGTTCGTCACTATGCTGACAAGTTGCCAGTGACCACGCGTTGCCATGGTGATAAGATAAACAACGTTAAAGTACTTCAGAAGTGGACAGCAGCACCGGAGATACCCGGCGCAGTTATTACATGTGGTCAGATAGCCTTCCAAAACGTCATTACGGCATTAATTAATAATCAATAATAATTATGTTAATAAATGTGAACCATGCATGGTTCAGAGAACAGTAGCCTATACTAGTGTATGATGATATTTTTTTTTTCTTTTGATGCTTGATAATGGACTTTTATTTTGACGAGACTTTTATTTTCCCGCTTCCGATGTGTCTGACGTCATATCAATAAATAAGAAACAAAAAAATGAAAAAAGGAATTTGCAAAAACCAAATAACGGCCGTTATTTCATTTTGGTTTTTTGGTTATTTCGTTTTTTGATGCTGATAGCAAAATCCGTTTTTCCGTTTTTGGTTCACAACGAAAAAAAGGAAAAGGTGGCACTGTTTTTGTTTTTTCGTATTTTCGTTTGGACAGAAAAAGGGATTATACTATGGCACCCAATCCCCCTAATCAGGGGACATCATTCAGAACATCTTACAGAAACGCTTATCATTAGGTGAATTCAATTTCTTAATTCTGGATGGCAATTAAAAAATAAACAGATGGCCTCCATTGTGTTAAATGGCGAGTTTTTGCAATTGTTGACTGTCGAATACAAGTTATTGAAAATTAGTTATGCTGATGACATCAACGTCTGTAACCGCACTGTTAACTAATTTGCTTCTTTTCTTCAGATGGCACAAGTGTGAGACAACAACGAATGGCTTCCACAGGGAGTGGTCTCCGTAAGTGTGAATGATAAACTAGTTCACTGAATTGAGAAGGAATGGCTGCCTGTGTTGTCAATGTTCCTTTTACTATTAAAACAATATCTAGATGATACTGGCCAGGTTGCTAACACTAAGATTTATTCTAGTCAGTAATCTCACATGTCTTCAGAGACATTAGAAAAAATGAAAACATGCAAATTTAATTAAAAAAAATTTATTATGGATTTTGTTCATTTGATAAACAATACAGAACAGCACAGTAAGGCACATATAATACAATAAGTAGTAGGTATAGCATACACTTGTTTTTTTAAATATTGGGTGAAAGTAAGATCCATAGCTTAAATTAAATCATTGTATCATGTATAATAGTACACTAATTATAGAGCCTGTTACACTATTTGTACAGTATATACTGTATATACAGTGTATTCTTAACCAAAACACTGGCAACGTTTTAAGGAAATTGCATGTGCAATTCTTTTCAAACTTAAAAATAAAAAGAGATTCAAAATGCAATCTCTGCAGTTTGATTTCCATATATTAGAGGAAATCCTAACCCTAACCCTGAAGTACCATGTGATCATACTCTCTCACACTATCCACTCTGTCCATGTCCGTCCAGGCATCCAGGGGGATGACAACCTCCAGTCCATGCTGGTGGGGACGGTCATGAGAAAAATCAAGTCTCGTTCCTGGAAGAAGCAGCGCTACTTCAGACTGCAGGATGACTGCATGACCATCTGGTACAAGTCCAAAAAGGCGGGCAACACCCATTCTACATGTAAGAACACAAGACTTACTGATGTGACCTGACCAAATATATGAAGTTCTTGTAACAAATATTCACGTGTATGCAGTACTCCTGTGATCACATATTTCTCAAAGATTGCACTGAAATATATAGTAAGACAATGTATGGTAATGTTCATCATGGTGTTGCATTACATTACATGTCATTTAGCTGACGATTTTGTCCAAAGCGACTTAGAATAAGTTCATTCAACCTGAGGATGCTAGACTTAGACCACAGGAATCAAGTAAGTACAGAACTTTAAGAGCCAACTGTAATCACTACAGGAGTGCTTTACGTTGAAGAAGAAAAGAAGAAGCATTTTTTTTTTTTCAATATTAGGTGACCATGACTTAACCGAGGTATTGTTGGAAGAGGTAGGATTTCAGCCTGCGGTGGAAGATGTACAGGCTGTCTGAGGTCCTGATGTTGTTGGGGAGATCGTTCCACCATTTGGGTGCCAGGACAGAGAAAAGTCTGGAAGTGGTTTCGAGGAGAGTTGACCCACGGGGTTGCCAGCTGTTTGGCTGATGCAGATCGGCGAGGGCGAGCAGGGGTGTAGGGTTTGACAAGGTCCTGGATGTAAGTAGGACCTGAACATTAGCAGCTGAGTATTCCAGAGCTAGAGTCTTGAAGTGTATCTGCGCAGCCACTGGTAACCAGTGAAGGGGGACGGAGGAGGGGTGTTGTGTGTGAAAATTTGGGAAGATTGAAGACTGTGGCTCAGTTGGTAGACACTTCATCCAGCAACCGGAAGGGTGGTTCGATCCCCGACCGTGGCAGCTACATGTCCAAGTATCCTTGAGCAAGATACTGAACCCCAAAGTGCTCCCGATGCTGCGTTCATCAGTGTGTGAATGAATTCCCCAATGGTGGCAGGTGGTACCAGTGTGCCCTGGTAGCCTCGGCCACCAGTATGTATGTGTGTGTGAATGGGTGAATGAGCGTAGAGTGTAGTGTAAAGTGCTTCGGATAAAAGCACTATATAAGTGCACCCCATTTACCATTTAACAATCGATGCAGCTGCATTTTGGATAGTGTTCCACAAGGTTCTGTGCTTGCCAATTGTATTCCCACTATACACTATAGAATAGAAGGCATTGCATGCAATGCCTTCTATTCTGATTTCACTGTAAATTTACATCTGAGGTTTACAGTGCATTTGGGTGTTTTACTGTAATCGCTTTTCCTCTGTGCCCAGTTTCAGTGGGTGATGTGGAGGCAATACGAGAGGGCCACCAGTCTGAAGTGCTGCTCAGCATCGCTGATGAGTTCCCCGCTGACCGATGCTTCACACTGGTGTTCCGCGGCCGCAGGGGCAACCTGGACCTGGTTGCCGAGTCAGCCGAGGAAGCACAGTCCTGGATCAGAGGCATGAAGAAGCTGATTGAGAACCTGGAGAACATGGGGGAGAGGGAGAGACTTGACCAGTATCCTATCAAACTGTCTAACAAATCAAAAGCTTTTTCTTTTGATATTTCTCTTTGGTTTGACTTGAGGCTCATTAGTTAGTTTAGTTTCTCTTGCGGTGTACCTGACCAGTCATCTTGTTAGTCCTTGTCGAGTGTCTCTTCCAAAGGTCTAAGGAGCACAGTTCAGCGTTTTAGTCACTATTGAATGTGCAACTTTCTTTAAGTGATGTACCCAGATGGATCGGTGACTGGTTCAGGAAGGCAGACAAGAACAATGACGGCCGGATGAACTTTAAGGAAGTTCAAGATTTACTGAAGATGATGAATGTGGACATGAATGAGCACCACACTCATCGTCTCTTCACAGTGAGAGCATTCGAGTTAACGACTTCATCTATGGACATTTTGATGATTCTAGCATTCAACATACTATTTTTGGCATGTTCCTTTGTCTTTTCTTAGATGGCTGATAAGTCCCAGTCAGGTACACTGGAGGATGACGAATTTGTGCTCTTCTACAAGATGTTGACCCAGCGGGAGGACGTCCTGAGGGTTTTTCAGGAGTACTCAGTTGATGGGCAGAAATTATCCCAAAGCGACTTGGAGGACTTCCTGAGAGATGAGCAGCTGGAGGGGGGCGACATCCAGCAGTATGCCAAGCAGCTCATTGAGCGCTATGAGCCCTCTGACACAGGTACATGGACTGTCTCTTGGATACTTGGTGTAGGAAAGTCCTACCCTGTGCCTCTTGGCACTGGATATTGTACCATTAAAGGTTGGCTGCCAGCCCTTTGTGTGAAGGTTCTGACACCATCCTGCTGTGTTTCCAGCCAAGATGCTGAATGCCATGACATTTGATGGCTTCTTGATGTACCTCGGCTCAGCTGAGGGATCCATCTTCAACCCACAGTGGCGGAGCATCTTCCAGGACATGAGCCAGCCGCTGTGCCATTACTTCATCTCCTCTTCCCACAACACCTACCTGATGGAGGACCAGCTTCGAGGACATAGCAGTGTGGAGGGATATATCAGGTAATGCTGCTGGCTGACCTTTCTGTTGTAGGATTAGACAGGTGTGATCATTTGGCTCTTCTGGACATATCTTTGTGATGTTTAAATGACCAAAACAAGGAAACCTCATTCTTATAAGATGCTCAGATGTACACTTTACAGAGATAGTTCTATCTTTGGTTCTCGAAAAACACATGAACAGCCATAAATCTGCAGGAAAAACAAAGAAAAAGTAGGCTTATCATCTCTCTGAAACATAGAGTTCAGGATTTACATCAGCACAAATCCCTTTGCTAATGTATTCTCTGCTGTGCTCCATTGTTTGGTGTTGAGCCTCACTGTGGCTCTGCATTAATCTTCCACCAGTCATTCGTTTTACAAAATTCATTCATAGAATTACCTGGGATTACTGACGTCAAATTATTTTGAAGTGATTAATTCAATGACTTGAACACATGGCTAGTGAATGTTGTACCCTCATTAATGAATGAACGAAAGATTGAATTTGTTGTGCTGTTCAGGGCTCTGAGTCGAGGCTGTCGTTGTGTGGAAGTGGACTGCTGGGATGGTGCCAACGGAGAGCCCATCGTCTATCATGGACACACTTTCACCTCCAAGATACTCTTCAAAGACGTGGTCAATGCAGTGGGAAACTATGCCTTCAAGGTAGCACCACTTTTCTGCTTGTATCACTTTATTCATTAGGGCCTCGGGGCAATCGCACCGAGCACTGGTCCCTACAGCAATAGCTATAGGGACCAGGCAAAGCCCCGAGCACTACTGTTATACTGTGGATTTTTTCTTCTTCCTCTTCCGGACGCAATTTCGTCCCGCTACTAGTCTTACAACTTGAAGAGTTGCAGGACAAATTATTTATCAAAACGTGCGGTTTGATCGGGATTGTGTGCTATTACTTTTGTCTACAGAATATGAATTTTTCGCGACGTAAGTCGCAAAAAACTGCCCAAAATTTGGCATTGAAATGAATGGGACGGCCGAAAAAAAATTAGCGAAAAAGAACAATAATTGGAGATTTTTAAACGTCTACTGCTCCGGCATAATTTCATCTAGAGACTCCATTTAAACTTTAAACAGTAGACACAAGTCTTGTGTATCGGTGTATTAATCCACGTTTCGATAGGTCATATAGTTTTTTATCAATCCCTGTTCAATGACCATGATAATTTTTGGAGAAATTCTGAGATTATAATGGGTGTGTATTGCACGGAATGTTCGTGTCACAGTGTGTGACATCATCGGCAGAGTGTAGAGGGAGAGAAAAAATTGTCAAAAAATAAATTTGAAAACTGCCCTCCAGGCCGCAAATTTCACTCTACAGAGATGATTTATACATAGAAACGTAGGAAAATTTGTCTTCTCACTAACAATCCTCTGGTAAAGCTGTCAGAGTTATAGTTTGGGCGTAGGACGCACAGATGCGCCACCAACACGCACCGACAGCCTCATTGGCTCCAATATTAA
Source organism: Centropristis striata (assembly GCF_030273125.1). Classification (NCBI taxonomy): domain Eukaryota; kingdom Metazoa; phylum Chordata; class Actinopteri; order Perciformes; family Serranidae; genus Centropristis; species Centropristis striata. The sequence continues at coordinate 16,406,465 of NC_081540.1, forward strand.
AAACGCAGGAAGATTTCAGAAAAAGGGACATTTAACAGTATTTGTAGATCGCTCTAACAAAGCTATTTTTTCATTTTTCTTAAAAAAAAAACATATGTAGACGTTCAGGAAGAACTCAGGACGCTCAAAGTGAAGTCGGATCAATAATAGGTATTATGGTTTTGCCAAAAATGCTTTCTGTTCGAGGCCAGAAGTTTCAGTCTGTCCACCTCTGCTGTCACCATGCCGGAACAGGTGCCAGTTAATTCTGTTGATTGCTTTGATCTGATTGCCTTTGATCTTTGATGTGATTACAGTTACAGATACACACACACACACACACACACACACACAGGTAACTTTATGCGATTTTAATTACACACACACACACACACACACACACACACACACACACAGACACACATTTTGAGGTTAAAGGGCATAGTTTGAAATCTCTGAAGAATATCATCATAGTGTACACACACCAGCAGTAGCCCCCGTGGCCCTTTCAGAATTTCCCCAGGGGAAATTTTCTAGTTATTATTATTATTCATTGCTGCCAGTGCAGAAATTAATGCAAAACAATCCCTTGAATCTACAAGACATCTACACCGTAAACCATAGACGTAAATTTACAGTGAAATCTGAACAGTATAATTTTGTATTTTTGTCATACAGTGTTAGACTGTATACTGCAGTTCAATCTTACACTAAAAGTTTTACGGTGACGCTGTGAGCTTAGTAATTCAAAAAGAAAGACCCATAATTATTTAGTTTGGAGGCATTTTGATTTACTTCAGTTGATCATGTGTTAAACTTAATCATTCTTCTGTCTGAGGACTGTTGGGTTAAGGACTTTTTTATTTTTTTTAACGTTTCACTAAGTTGTTACGATACTAGTATTTCAAGCTCAATACTGATACCCAAGAAAATACTTGATAAAATTTCCATACTGCAGGAAATTTTAAAATAAACATTAGAATAACATCAGTGACAACATAGTCATGGTAAAGAAAAGACAGTAACATTACTGAATGGTAAAACAAAAATATATAAATATGTATAATAAGGTAGTGAAAAAAAATAAAAAGGCTGTCTGACTCTGAGGTAGTTCAAACATGTTTGTTTATTTCCCTGTACTGGCGCATGTATGTGACGTAAACACAGACGCGATGTGAGCATCGACATGCTACGGCAGAGCGTATTCAAGTATTCCACTCTCGAGGGTGGTTTCAGATTTTTGCGTTTTTAAGCCCCAAAAACGATGTCAACGTCTAAACGAAAGGCACTTCTGATAAAATACTTTGTCGTTTTTACCCGCAAGCGACCTCGTGTAAATGGGGCCTAATACTGTTGTTGAAATGTAAACTTTACTGACCTCTCGAAATTCCCCATAATGACCAGGGTGTCTGTCTTTCAAGTATTTAGCCAAGTTTCTTGTGCTAGTACAATTGGTTGCCACCACTTTGTAGCATTCCTTGCAAATAGGCTTATCTGGACGTCTGCTTCATAAGCGAAATGTGACCATACAGCACTTCTACTTCTATTTTTTTCATTTTTGACCAAAAGTGGTCAGGAAGTTCTCCCCTCCAGGTTGTACACTCTCATCCTGATTGTAGAGATGACCCCATCAGTCCAAATGCGTTTTTCAATATGTTCTGTAATCCCCTCATGCTGACATTACAATAGTTTTTGCCTATATTGTCGACTAAAGCTGTATCAACAAATCCTTCAGTAACTAATTGCACATTTATCAGGGAGAACAACTGTGCAATGATATCCAATACATAATCTGAAAGCCCTACAAAGTCAGCTAGCCAGGGATCTGCCAGGGTGAACAGCATCCAGCTTCACCTGCATGACACAGCCTGTTATGTATAAACATCTGTCCACAACTGAATATTGTGGCCTCTGCTTGTCTCTCAACCAGCCAGCCACAACCCACAGGCATATTATCTTTCCCCTATGATAATGCTCTCCAGTGTTAAATTACAAACTCACTCGCTTCATCCTTCCACCTCCTCCTCGCCCCCATCTAGGTATCGGAATATCCAGTCATCCTGTCCATCGAGAACCACTGCAGTGTTGAGCAACAGAAAGTCATGGCCCAACACCTCAACCACATCCTGGGTGACAAGCTGCTGAAAAGCACATTAGATGGCAGGGCCCCCATCGGGCTGCCGTCTCCCGAGGTGAGCAGTGCAGACTGTAGTCCTAATACTAACCTAATACAAAACACTGTGGCTGTACAGAGTCTTCTAATTAAAATGCAGTTAATTTCTCTTCTTTAATTGGAACATATCCTTTTTTTTTCAAAAGTCAAAATTTGGTTCATTACATAACATTAACTTGTAACCTAGTTTAGCATATTATGTTGTCCACTAACAATCACTGTCCTATTGTCAGCACACTAGCCTAGAGGCAGAGCGCCATACTCAGAAAACACGCCTACTAGAGGAGAAAATAAGGGTGTGCCAATGTAGGCTTTGCGAGCATCCAAACACGACTGGTACAACACATTTGTGCTGCTAGACTTGAATGCTATGGATGGCAATTACTTTCTAGTTTAGTTAGAGTTAATGTTAGCCTTTGTTGTAAACTAACGCTAGCCCCTAACCATCATCACATTGCAGTTAAACAAATCAAATGGAAGGGAATGATACACGTTATAGTTGGTCTTGTTGGTCACAATAATCCCACCCCCAGCCCCTGACGTAAGCAGTTCGTGGTTTGAGAGCAGCAAATAGTTGGAGCCGCTCTGGAACCAGTTTCCCTGGCTCAGAGGTTCTTTGGCTGTTGAAACGCTAAGATCTAGTTCAAGATTAGGCACCGGCTCCAAACCGGCCGTAGAGTTGCCTTGGTGGAAAAGGTAAATGGACCTGCACTTATGTAGCACTTTTATAGTTGCTTTGCGACCACTCAAAGCACTTCACACTTCAGAGTACAAACTGCTCATTCACCCATTTGCACACACATTCATACTGGTGGCAGAGGCTCCCCTAAATGCTGCCTCCTGCCACCATTGGGAATTGGGAACACAGCATCTAGGGTTGTCACGATACTAAATTTTCAACTCAATACCATTTTCGATACCACAAGGATAAAAACAAAGACCCCAAAATTTAACAGAAATATTTGTATAAACTTCTTTTGCTAGCAGTGCAGAACTATGCATGACTTTTATTTAGCCTTTCCATGCCCCCTTTTAATAACTCTGAGCCCCCCCAGTGGTCCCGCCCCACTGCTTTAACTTAAATTAGAGAAATATAGTTATCCTGAAAGTAGGGCTGCACAATTAATCGAATTTTAATCGTGATCACGGTGGCCGCTGGGGCTCGTTAAGAACAAGTCTATGTTATTGGCTCGGGGATGTTAACCCCTTAGCGTCCAGCCTGCAAATTGCTTACAGGCTAACAGTTAGCTCTGTAGCAGTATAGTGTGTATGTGCTGCAGCTGCAGGTGTTCACTAAGTGATCTCTGTTTGTTTACAACAAGCACCGCACACCCTAAAAACTGTTCCTATTGTTTGCTCAAGGGCACTTCAGTCCTTGACCTGTTAGTACTGGGATTCCGGCGACTCTCCAGTTACAAGCCCGATTCCTAACCTTTTGGCCATAATCGTGCAGCCCTACCTGAAAGTTACATTTGGACGTTTGACATAGTGGCAACATGTGCTGCTTACGTAACGTTAGGCATTATTTACTCAGTCACAATTTTCTTCCTGCTGATGTCTGTAAACGTCTGTATCCACTTTTGTCCCCTTATGTTGAGCAACTTATAAAATAGTAGTTATTGATTCTTCCTTCTGCTGGTTCAGCAGCCTGATCCCTCACAGGGATATAGAGGGCACCTTCACTTTCACTCCAAAGCCTGTCAGAGCCTTCTGAGCCATATGATCTGAGTCTACATGCAACACTGGCATCATCAATTATTTAGTACCACAATATGTTTCCCCTCTTGCAGTGTTGGACAATAAAATATTTTTTCCCTTTCAAATGGTCCACCAGGCATTTCAGTTTTAAGAGTTCTACCATCTGAACTTATTTCAAATATGAATCAGGTTTTATTTCAACTTCCTGCCAGGATCTTAAGGGGAAGATTCTGCTGAAGGCGAAGAAAATTGGTGGTCTGGAGGAGAGTTTCAATGGGATAGCGGAGGACTCTCAGACCGGCGAGGTCAGTGATGAGGACGAGGTGCCTGAAATGGATGAAGATAACCACCACCGCGAGAGTGTCCGTCACAGGATCAAGGTAGGCCAGGATGTTAAGTACGCAGTGGTTCACCTTTTTGGCCTGAGATCCTGAAAGCATATTATACACAGTCTGATGATCCAGCCTGATACAGCCTGGCACATTTTAATGTATGAATAAAGCACTTAATAGATTAAGCTGATAAACCCAAAATGAAGGCTCTCCTTTTGATTAAATGCATCTTGTTAATTGCAGTTGGTAGTTGTGTGTTGGTAGGTTGCCTGTTTGAAACCTCAAGCATTCTGAGGCCATCAAAGTAAAGACATTAATGACTTTCCTCTTCCTTAGCTTTGACTTTAATGGAAACACGATCATGGTTCAATTTCATGATTGGAATTAACTTATCCACACTCAACACAGTTTATTCTTTTTGTACCATAATTGAAACAAACAAGCTTGGTGACAGCTGAGTCTTGTGTGTATCTCATGTTGTTCAGGTTTTCCTAGGTTTCTCCAATATGTGTTCTCAGTCAGGTTCTTTGAACTTTTGAGCTGTTAACATACAACCAGTTGCCTTTACTTTTGTATTAAGTTGTTATATTATACAATACTCCAAGACAATGGGCCTCATTCACGAACCGTTCTTAAGAACAAATTTGTTTGTAAGTCCTACTTACGAAGATTTTACGAAGATTTATTTATTCATTTCCTTTTTTTTTTTCAATTTTAATTTTAATTACCGTAATTTTCGAACTATAAGCCGTGCCTTTTTCCCCATTTTTCGATTCTGCGGCTTATATAACGGTGCGGCTAATCTATGGATTTTTACAGCTAACGGCCACTAGGTTACCTCCTAAATCTATGGATTTTACAGGTTACAGTCCACCAACTTTAACTCTATGGGCTCTATGACCGGTCCGCGAGGAGCGACGGGCTCCAGCAGGAAAAGCTGGAGGCAGGTGTACGTACCAGATCGGCTCAGGGTCCTTCATATACTTTTAAGCTATTTTTCACTTGTCTGTGTGTATTTGTGTCGAAAGCTACTTAGTTTGTCGGAGTCGCCGTTCCGTAATCAGCGGCAGACGAAGGACCCCGAGCCAATCTGGCAGGGTGCCGGAAAAGAGTGAAACAGGTAGCGCGCAAAAGTAAAAGTGAAACCGAGCGTGGTACGAGAGACAGAACGAGACAGAACGAGAGCAAGACCGACATAACGAGAGAGAGATAGTTTGTGCAAAGGAAGTTTTCATGCACAAACCGTCATTATGGAAAACAAACGTAGAAATGCATATGATGCAGCTTTTAAGTTAAAGACAGTCAATCTGGCTGTAAAAGAAGCTTCCTCAAGCAGCCATCTCTTTCCCGACAATCCCCTCTGTGCACGAACCCTTACATATGGTAATTAAACATTAAAACACCTGCAACTTATAGTCCAGTGCGGCTTATATATGTACACATCATTCAATTAAGCTGCTGCGGCTTATACTCCGGTGCGCCTTATAGTGCGGAAAGTACGGTAAATTAAATGTGCCAACGATTTAACATGAATCAAGTAAATTAGAAATCATGCCGTCAATTAGTGATACCACACATTCAAGGACAGTTTGATTTCACAGAAGTGTGACTGACTTGGAGTTACTGTACATTGTGTTGTTTAAGTGTCCCCTTGATTTATTTGAGCAGTGTATATACAGTCATGGAAAAAATTAGAACATTGTTTTCTTCAATTTCTTGTTCATTTTAATGCATCCACTGCACGCTTAACTGCCTCCCAGGCCTCCTTTTTTTTGTGTTGGTGCAACCTGCACTAAGGCTGCTAAATATAATTTTCTTCTTCCTCCTGCAGAAGAACTTCTAGTTCTGAATTGCTAAAGTTTTTTTTTCTTTTTACCTGTGCTCCAACGGATTTACGCTTTGCTTTGCTTTAGGCATTCTGTTGCTGTTTCCTCTGTGTGGCGTCTACACACGGCCCTGCAGTCCTTTTTATGGGCCCTTTTATGGGCATTAATGGTCGGTTACCTATGCTAATCCTATGTGAATTAGACTCAATTAGCTCAATTTACGAGGAGATGGCATTCATCAATTTAAGAACACGGCTGCGAACAATTCAGCAGGTTAAGAACATGTTGATGAATCTGACGTAGTGTCTTCTTAGAAATCTTCTTAAGAAGGACTTAAGAAAGAATCTAAGAAGATTCTTGAGAAAATATTGGTGAATGAGGCCCTTTGTTTGTAGTACATCACATTAGAGTGAACTAGAAGACAAAGAGATGTCCTTCCTTGGTGTGTTTGCTGTGTTTGATAGTTAGCCACTCGGACAGGCCCAGACATCTGTCACCTATTCATCCAGCGGAAAAGGATTGCATAAACTTCTGTCATCCCTCATGAAAAATAGAAAGGATTGAAGGGCAGGGAGCAGACACTGGGTGTTAGATAAGGTGATCTGTTTACACTGTGATAGCAGAGAAAGACACAAAGGCATGCAGGGACAGGGAGAAACACTGTCAAGCACTCATGACACTGCACCCTTCCAGGTCTCAAGTGAACTGTATCCAACTCACTTCGAAACACATCAGCTCTTCCACATATTCCACCACTGTGCATGTCACATATACAGATAAATACAAAGGACAAGGATGTAGCTGTCCGCTTCTGTCATGTCAAACCAGACTAAGCTGTGTCGTGCCAGACTAGGCCAAACCAGGCTAAGTTCGGCAAGGTGAAGGTTGGACGGTGTCCTCTAAAATGGGACATTTGATAGTCTGAACAGCGCTGACTGCAGTCAGTAATCACCTCTGTTGCTAAATACTGAGATGTAGAGTCTCTTAGAAGAGCGAGAATGTAATATCAAGTATCAACTGTTGCATATATTAATCATTGGGCAACCCAGTTTAAACAGTGTTTCCTAAAAGAATTCCTGTGAATAATAGCATTCTTTTAAAGTGCAGTATGCACATATTTTTTCTCCGAGATTATGCTGCATTCATGTGAACTCTGTGTGCCTAATGTACTGTACAGTGAAACATATTTAAGATTCATAAGTGAAGTTCTCGAGTGCAGATAGAAGATGCTAACGCGTTCAGACAAACGTTGCTACCATTTAATGGACAACAACTATAGGAAGGAGTCCAAGAAGAGACAACTACACTCAAAAAACATTTAGCTTAACAAGTATTTTCTTCTTATATCTATCAATAGTAAATAGCAATAGTAAATCTTAATTATCTTGTTTTGAGTATAATTTATCTACTGATCATAGCTTTATGTGCTTATTTTATAATAATAATAATAATTATTATTATTATCATTATTATTATTATGTACTTATCTTATTGTTGAAAGACTTCTTTTAAGGATGAAGTTGTGCGCTTTTTCCTGCTTTTCAAGCTATTCAACTGTTGAATATGATGATTGGTTCCAGTTGAGATTTTTAGTTGCATGTAGTTTGAACGCTATTTCAAAAGCATTTTTTACCACCAAAACGTGCTCGTTTCAAGTATTGTTGGTTTATTTTAATGTTACTACAGTCAAGCCACGATTGCTCAAAATAAGAATATTTGGATTTATTTCAAGACATCATTGGTTTTCCAGTGCAGAGATATTTTTCCTTTTTTAAATAATTCTTACAAAGAAAATTTTACTTACTGCACTGGCAGATAATTTTACTTGTTTCAAGTATGTATTTGCTTAATTCTATTTATTTATTTTTTTTGTCAGTTGGTTTTTGCAGTGTATGTCATGGCAGGTGTATTGTTCAAGGCCCAAGGATGCACAATGTCACACGTGAAGTGGTTTGGCTGAGCACTCTTGCACAAAACTGCACGTTGCACCTGCCCCAACAGGCATTGCACGCTTTGATGAATTTTATGTTGTAGCAGGGTGCACATGCAACAACAGAGTACACTGTTTGGTGTTGAATTAGGGGTGGGTGATTTGGCCCTGAAAGATTTTCATGATATTTCAGGGTATTTTTGCGATAACGATATTATTGACGATATTAAAAAATACTGGAAAATATAAAGAAAATATGATTTTTTAGTCTGTATAAATAAATTAAACTAAAAATAATACTATTGACTCTTGAGTAGTAGCAAATAATAAATAAATAAAAACCATCTATAAATAAATAAATGTAAATATACCTTCAGTAGCTTGAAATGTGACGTTAGCGCAGCACATGAGACTCTGGCGGGCCGCCACGGTCTAGGTAATTAATAGGAAACCCCTACACCACTACAGCAAGAAATAGGGAATGTTGCAAATATCATGATATGCATTTTTTCACTCATAAAAAAATTATACCGCTATAATCGTTAACGATATGATATGGCACACCCCTATGTTGAATGTTCTTCCCCAGCAAACAAAGTAAACAAAAGGCATCATTGGGCACTTAGTCATGTTTATTGATAAGCATCCGAGAAGCATGAAACGCCACACTGGGGCTTCTGTCATTACGGTCACCAGAGGTGAGGCCAGCAGCAAGTTTGGTAGAGATGTGAGCTCAGCGGTGCCCCTGCTGATGGTGTAGGTGTCTGAAGGGATGGCTGTCTTGCTGTCTGGCAGACGGGTGAAGGTGGTGGTGGGCGTGGGGTAGACCAGCAAGATCGGCTTTCAAGTGGAAGCAGGCAGGCGTGCATGCAGGTTACAGTCATTGTGCTGTTTGGGCCTGCCACACCTTTACTGTCCACAGTGATGGAAGAGTCCCTGGCAGCACACCTGCTTTTACTTGGCATCTTGGTCGAGTATCGCTTACAAAATTCAAGAGGGGGGTGTCTAAAGATTCCATGTGCCCGGGGCTTCCTTAGTATCACAAGGGGTTCACCCAATCACATGCTAGAGACGGTAACACAGAGTTACTAGTTCATGGGAGACCTCATGGATCCACATGTGAATTCAATGTGTTAACTCTCTGGGGTCTATGATTGTGCCATAATGATCAGATCACGTGACGTTTACCAAAAAAACTAGGTCACATGGAGCGCTGCTATCAACGTAATTCCAAAGTACAGACTTGAAACTTTCTCCCAATTTTTGTTTGACATTCCTAGGTAATGTAAAACCAAAGATATGATATGATATATTTTAGCGTAGGTGTAATTTTGCACAGCTAACAAGGGAAAAAAAGCCTATAAGTATACATGTTTTTATGGGACTTTTTTTGTATATAGTTTTATTACATTTAAATTTTACTTTTTTATACGTCTATATTTTTTATTGTAGTAAATAGTATACTTTTTCAACTCAATATGTTGATAAAGTAGGTTAAAGTGAGAAAATTGGATACGAAATAGTAAACATTTTTTTATGTGGTACATGAAGGGCAAAAAAATAGGCTCAGACCCCAGAGGGTTAATGACCCAAACATGTTTAAATTACTAAATTAAATAACTTTTGATCCCGTTTACACTTGGTTTTAGATTGCACCTTGGACGATCAGATCACAAGTGGCCAATACTAATTACTACACAATTACAAGTGTAAACTAGAGATGGGGGTTACGATATTTTGTGTGGGAATATTATATTGATTCATGGCCGCCAAGTAACGATATTTAGTGTTTATTTAGCATCAGTATTTTCGTTTTTGTTTTTTTCCGGAGTGCATAGCGGGCTCACTTTAAGGAATATACTGGAGACACTGGTATTACATGAAACTAGAAGATATAAGGAATATATAGGCACTGTGGGTCACGATAATATGTCGGGAAGATGTAGAAATAACACTGCAAAGCTTTTTCAGAGCAGTGAAGCTTAAAGTTTGAGGAAATGCTGCAATTGTTGTTGTCCATACAAGTTTGATATCAATTGAGTTCCATTTTACTGAATAATTTGTTGGTCAGTATGTGGGTTTGACTCTCATTGTGGAGAAATAAAAAGACTGAAGTGAGTTGAATAGAGTGCAAATTTTCTCTTATTTGACAAAACAATTGTTGAATTTAATTTTGTGGAGACAGAATGCAGTTAAATAGTTAAATCGCAATATATTGATTCGCAAAATGCTTAAAATCACAATAATGTATTGTGACTCAAGTATCAGGATAAGATTGTATCAAGGGGGCCTCAGGACACGTTGACACATTGTGATTGGATCACTCAAACACACAACCGCTGAGGTGGTCTATAACGCATTTGACCATATGTAGTTTGTAGTGTAAATGCTGATGCATCCCCGACAAGGACTTAAAAGGAAAGTACGCCATCAATGCAGGCCGTGTGGTGGTTGTTTTGATGACAAAGCACCAACGGTTGTAAAAATGGAGAGGAGCACTGTGGGTGGGGTGCAAGTGAAACCAGATGTCTTATCTTGATTTGAGCAGAAGATTCAGTCCAAAGAAAACCAGTCATATCATAACCGGGCCTTTTATGAAGGTCTTGATAGCATGATAGAAACTAGCGATTTGAGTTGTTTTTTTTATCACTGTGTAACTTTTTTTATGTCTTTCTGTATCCATAGAAGTCAAAGCAGCGTCTGTCCAAGGAGCTGTCAGACTGTGTGGTTTACTGCAAAAGTGTCCACTTCAGTAACTTCAAACACTCTCGCATCCACTCCAAGTTCTACGAGGTGGCGTCTTTCACAGAGTCCAAGGCCCGCAAACACCTGAGAGAGGCTGGTGAGTCCCGCCTCATTGTTCCTCGCTGCTTTACACATTAGCAGCTGTAATATATTTTGGATAAAGTAAAGAATTTGAAAATTTCAAATTAAAAGAAAAATAAGTCATTCTCACACTGTCCACATTTCAGATTTCACTGTAAATTTAAATCTAAGGTTCATGGTACATGCTGTGTTTATGATCAACACACAATAACATGTATGAAGGGTTACAGTCTCACCCTACATGTCGACATTGACTAAACTTATGACATTATTTACATTGCAGGGGCTGAGTTTGTGCACCATAACTCACGGCAGCTGACCAGGGTTTACCCCAGTGGCTTCCGAACGGACTCCTCCAATTTCAATCCTCAGGAAATGTGGAATGCTGGGTGCCAAATTGGTGATTACAACTGAAAAACAGATTATTATTAGGGGCCAAGCACCGATGGTGTAAGGACCCTATTGAAATTGGTCCGTCTTTTATTACTATTTTTCTCCGTAATCGACTGCTAATTTGGAGGCTTTATCATATTCCAAAACTCACCAAACTTGCAATATTCATCAATCTGCCGCCGGGAATGGGCATGGCAAAATGACTCACTAGCGCCCCCTAAAAAGTCAAGAAAATTGGACCCCTCACACAGGCATGTCCAAAACTCATGATTTGGTACGTACGTGTATAATGGGAAGATGCACCAAAAAGTCACAAGAAGCCATGCCCGAAAACAAACAGGAAGTAGGCCATCTTGATTTGAAAATGGCGTTTTCTTCTGGTTTTCGCCATTTCCACGTCACATATTTTAACTAACTCCTCCCACAGATTTATCCCGATCGACTTCAAACTTGGTGAGTACCATTATAAGGCCTTTGGGATCAAAAGTAATTAAAAGCTTTGCAGGCCATCACAATATGTGGGCGTGGCATAGCGGCAAATTATGGAGTTTCAGCATAAAAGCAGGATTGTTATAAATTTGCCATACTTTGTCCGATCTGGTCCAAACTTCTCATGCTTTAAGCCCGCCCTGAACACGTCTCCAGAGCAATATTTTATATGGCCCCGCCCTTATGCTATAAAGAATAAGGGCGGGGCCATATTTTCATAAACTGACCACATTGCCTACTTTCACAAACTCCTCTTACAGATTTAACTTGATTGACTTCAAAGTTGGTCAGTACCATGAGAAGGCCTTTGGGATCTGAAGTTATTAAAAGCTTTACTGACTGTCATAGCTTGTATGAGCTGTTAGTGTACTCAGCTGAGACAGCCAAATTCGTTTCTCTCTGCCCATTTCCACATTGGCATCCAAACACGACATGTACAACATTTGTGCTGCTCACCTTGCTATGGACAGCAATTACATTCATAACACTGAACATAAGATGTTAATGTTGGACTTTGTTGTAAGCTATTGCTAGCCCGCCAGCGCGTATTAATCACATTGCAGTTAAACAAATCAAATGAATGATACACGTTTTAGTTGGTCTCTCTTAACAGCACAAGTTGGTCTTGTTGGTCACGATAACCCCGCCCCCAAACCCTGACATAAGCGGTTCGCAGTTTTAGACCTGTAAATAGTTGGTGCTGCTATGGAACCAATTTTCCTGACCGAGAGCCGTTCCTTTGTCAGTCGAAAAGCAAAGAACGAGTTTGCGATTGGGCACTGGCCAGGAATTGGCTTGGTCGAAAAGACATTCATTGTCTCCGTGCTATCTCCCACTAAAAATCCACTCCCACAACCCCCAATCCTCTATAAAACGCTAAGTAATTCTTTTAAACTCTAGTGGAGCATTGAACATGCTTTTATGAGTTGTTTGTAAAGGGATACACTGCTAGTTTTGGATGATGTCTTGCTCTTGCTTCAAAGTGGCTCAAATTCATTTACTCTTAGTCACTCTGGATAAAAGCCAAATTCATCTTTCATGTCCCTTTTCCACTCTGTATTGTCGGGTGTACAACCCAAGAACAACTGAAAAAGTCATGTTTTTACTGAAGTTCAAATCTGAATTGACAGTGTGTAAAATTTCCCTGTGCAGCTTTCATAACATTTTCAACAAATCCATCTTTCTTTTCCTTTTCATACAGTTGCATTGAATTTCCAGACTGCGGGGGAGGGGATGGATCTGAACGACGGACTGTTCAGTCAGAATGGCAGCTGTGGCTATATCCTAAAGCCCAGCTTCATGAGAGAGGCTGGGAAAAGATTTGACCCTGAGACACCCCAAAAACAAGATGACTACCAGCCTGTGGTCCTCACCATACAGGTACAAACCATCAAAACAAGAAGAAGACATGGATCCCTACAGTTTAATTAGCTGTTATAATCTTTGCTTTATTGAGAACTGTGTTTTATTTGTTGAAGGTGATCAGTGGTCAGCAGCTGCCCAAAGTCAACATCAAAGAGCATTCTATAGTGGATCCTCTGGTCAGAGTGGAGATCCATGGTGTTCCTCTGGACCAGGCCAAGCAGGAAACCAGATACATAGAGAACAATGGTACGCTCTTACTCTATATGGACAAAAGTATTTGGCCACACCTGTTAATTACTGAATTCAGTTGTTTCAATCAGACCCTTTGCCACAGGTGTATAAAGTCAGTCACTTAGCCATGTAGTCTCCATTTGCAAACATTTGTGATGCAAAATGGGTCGTTCTGTAGAGCTCAGTGACTTCGAGGTTGGTAGTGTGATAGGATGCTACCTCTGCAATAAGACGTTTTTGGAAATTTCATCCCTGCTGGATATTCCACGGTCAACTGTAAGTGATATTATTAGAAAGTGGAAGCGTTAAGGAACAAAAGCATCTCAGCCATGAAGCAGAAGACCATGTAAAATCACAGAGCAGGATTAACGACTGCTAACTGGGGATTTCCATCGGGCGCGGAACGGCTCCGTTGTGGTTTTGCTCCGTCTTCTACCCGGCGTCAATTAACACCGGGCGTGGAACGGCAGTGTAGCGAGCCAGCTGTGAGATAACAAGAACACGCGATAATCCTGAACATAAGGGAGACCGCCAGATCCCGTGATAAACTGTGTGTATAAAGTAAAAAACAACAGGGGCGGAAGTGTATTACGTTGATTCTGAGTCGGATGTCCTGTCTGGTGTGATCTGCTCTGTTGAGATTTACGAGGTTTAGCAATGGCTCAAATGGCGCGGCCTCTACGCACCTGGTGGAAATCAGACTTTAGGCTCATGGTGCGTAAAAGTCAATAACGATCTGCTGATTCCATAGCTGAGCAGTTCGGAACTTCCCCTGGCATTAATGTAAGCACAAAAACTGTGTGGCGGTAGCTTCATGCAAGGGTTTTCCATGGCCAAGCAGCTGCATGCAATCTTTACATCACCAAGTCCAATGACAAGCGCAGGATGGAGTGGACAGTTGTGATGGTCATTGTCATTGTGAAGAAGTTGAAGTTCTGTGGAGTGACGAATCATGCTTCTCTGTTTGGCATTCAGATGGTCGAGTCTGGGTTTGATGGATGCTGGGAGAACATTACCTGCCTGACTGCTATGTGCCAACTGTGAGGTTTGGTGGAGGAGGGATAATGCTATGGGGCTGTTTTTCATGGTTTGCGCAAGGCCCCTTTTCTCCAGTGAAGGGCTATGTTGGCAAAACAAGACATTTTGGACAATGCTATGCTTCCAACTTTGTTTGGGGAAGGCCCTATTCTGTTCCAACATGAATGTGCCCTAACACACAAAGCAAAGTCCATAAAGGCATGGTTTGATGAGTTCGGTGATGAAGAACTTAATTGGCCCGCACAGAGCCCTGACCTCAACCCCATCAAGCACCTTTGGGATGAACTGGAACGGAGTATGTGAGCCAGGCCTTCTTGTCCAACATTGTTGCCATTACCTCATAACTGCTCTACAGAATGAATGGGCACACATCCCCAGAGAAACACTCTGATATCTTGTGGAAAGCCTTCCAGGAAGATTGGATGGGTGGCTGTCATAGGTGCAAAAGGAGGACAAACTCCATATTAATGTTTATGTATTTGAATACAATGTCATTGCAGTCCCTGTTGGTATAATGGTCAGGCGTCCGAGTACTTTTGTCCATATAGTGTAGAAGGGAATGAATGGATTCACGGTGACTTTTAATATGTCAGATTTTGCTCAGTTCCACACAGAATTAGAACTCATCTGGATGATTTGTCCTTTGTACAGGGTTCAACCCTGTGTGGTATGACACTCTGCGCTTCACCATCCACACCCCTGAGCTGGCAATGGTGCGCTTTGTAGTGGAGGACTATGACAAGACAACTAAAAATGACTTTGTGGGGCAGTATACGCTACCTCTGAGCTGCTTGCAGCAAGGTATGGTTGATATTATACATCAGTTTAATATCTTAGTTTTATATAAACCTGTTGCATTCTACACCTGCATTTAGTGTATTTAGAAGACAAAATAATGAAATTTGATCATGAGAAAATTAGTCTAGTCTAGTCTCTAACTTTGCTTGTTAAACGGCAGACACAAGCTGTTTTTCCATTAAAGTCTCGAATTTTGAAGCGGAATTTTGAAATGTCGCATTAAAGAAAATGAAAATTAAGCTGCATAAACGTACTTTGGTCATTTGATGGCAGTGTAATGTATTGCTGTAGGCTAATCCGTCTGTAAACAGGGGAAGGGACTAGAGAGAAAAAACAATAAATAGATGGAATCGACAATGGACAACTCACCCATGAGAGAAAATGTCTTGTTTTCAGGATTTGGATTCAATCGGGGAACTTATAATTGTTCTTTCATCTCAGAGCTGAAACAGCTGATCAGTCATGTCAGTGATATGTTTCCTACATCGGGAGTAAATCGGGTGAAATGTATCCATCTCCCAAAAGAAGAAGAAAAAGAGAAGAAGAAGCTGTTTTTTAGTGGCCAAAGTTGTATAATTAGCAACCTCTTTTTTGTTGTTGTTTCCTTCTTGTGCAATCTCTTCGTCTTCTACTGTTTACTGAAGAACAAGCACTGTGTTGAATGTAAGAGACAGGTCAGTAAGGCCTTTTTTTTTCGTTCGAGTTTGACTAGGTTTTGTTGCCGTAAGGGCAAATTGTAGATATTGCGTAGCAAGGAAGTGATGAGGCGCTTGCTAGTCAGCGATTGGCTTACTCGATTGAGTTACGCAAAGGGGCGGGTTCAGCAGTGGACCGCCCTGGTATATGTAGACACTGCTTCGCTGTATCGTGCGGAAGCGGCAGCCCTCATTGTGTGGAGACTGAGTGAGGACATGGACTGTAAATCGCTTTCGCCTCCTTTCCTACTCACTCAAGCAACATGTGCTATGACAAGATTCATGGCTACCGGAAATACAGAATCTGTCGCAGACGACGCAGCCCTGAGAACCTTTCCACTCTCAGGAAAGCCTCACCCACTCACTCTTCTTTCACCTTCGGCTTATGGAACTTCCAATCAGCTGTAAACAAGACTAAATTCATCCAAGCGCTCTATCAAACTTACAAGTGCTAGCTCTGACTGAAACCTGGATCCGCCCAGAACACACTACCACTCCAGCAGCACTCCCTGCTGACTCAAGCTTCTCCCACACGCCAAGATCTGTCAGACGCAGAGGCGGCACTGGTGCCCTCATTTGCAAAAGCTGGAAATTCACCAAGCTGTCTCTGCTCAGCAACATCTCTTTCTTTGAACACCGTGCAGTGAGGTTTACATCTCCAGTTAAACTCATCAAGGAAACTTACAAAACTTACTAACCTTTGACCTGCTCATACACTGATTTTCACATGATATATTTTAAATTAACTGGAACTAAACACAGTTTGTAACAGTTCACATGACCAGGGCAAAGCCTAGTCACCTGGAATTTTTACGACTCATTGTGTGAGGAGCTTCAATCCCTCCCTCACACACACACACACACACACACACACACACACACACACACACACACACACACTTACTAATGTCCTTTTTTTTTTACTATTTGCTTTACTTGTTTAAAATAAATAACTTTTGATTACAAATGCTGTCTATTTAATGTTGTATATTATGAACGATATGCTGGCCTCTGCTGTGTCAAGAATTCACGATTCCTTCAACCATATTAATATTTAATAATATTAATATGGTAATTTGATTATAATTATATTCATAATTAATAATCAGTGTTCCAAATTGATAGTTTAATAACTTTATGAGACTGATTTAGGTGAATTGGCTATATTTTCTCTGTTTTACGGAGTGGTGCCCCTACGAGCTATGACTTAGAGAAAATCAAGTCATATAATTTCTTATAATTAATAATTATTTATGATAATTATTAATAATTCTTATAGCCATCTAACCACACTTTTGAACCGTGAGATCCACACAAGTGTTGCTCAGGTTCATCCCTACATATTTGGTATCCTTATGGGAGGGATAGCATTTATGATAAGGCCCTTTTATTAATATATTTGACGCCCTGTGCAAGGTCATCATTTATTCATAAAAGAGCCATCCTTAATTCCCAAAATTTTTGGTGATCCTTGATGAAGGCAATTGGTATCTGTAACCAGATACCCCAACATAGTTGACGCCCCGTTGCGTAGTTACAACAGTCACACCCCTACACCTTTCTGACCACTTCTTTATTCAATTCACGCTCTCTGCTGGAGAACACTCAAGTTCCTATAAAGTTGGTCTCTTTTCGTCAAAACCTTCGGACCCTTACATCAACTCAGCTCAGCAAATGAGGTCTTGACCAGCCTGCCTCCGCACAAGGAATTTTCATCACTTGCTGTTAACGAGGCTACAGACACTCTCTGTTCCTCTCTTGCCTCATCTCTTAACAACCTCTGTCCTTTAACATCCAAACCCGCTTGTGTCTCCCCCCCAGCCCTTGGCTCACTGAAGTCATCAGAGAACATAGGGCAGGGCTCAGAGAGGCAGAAAGAAAATGGCGCAAATCCAGGAACACCTCTAACCTCAGCAACTACCAATATCTCCTAACTTCTTTCACCCCTATCATCAAATCAGTTGAAACCATATATTATCAGGACAAGATCGGCAAAGCCACTGATGCTCGAAAAATTTTTCTTTGCTTTCAACTTGGTCCTCTATCCACCACCCCCTCCTCTTTTCACCCTAACTCCTGACATGAGTGTCCAAACTACAAAACCTTTCCACTGGGGTGCCTCAAGGATCAGTGCTAGGCCCCCTTCTCTTCTCAATTTACACCACCTCACTTGGCACAATCATGGCTTCTCACGCCATTGTTATGCTGATGATACCAAGCTGTTCCTTTCCTTCCCACCAAACGACCCAACAGTCTCGGCCCGCATCTCTGTTTGTCTTGTCGACATCTCCACATGGATGACAGAACATCATCTTCAGCTCAACCTCTTAAAAATGGAGCTCCTCGTCATCCTACCCCGTCCCACCCTATATCAGCCTATCTTCAGCTTGGATCCATGCAACTTGTGCCAACCCTTGTGTTTTCGCGTTTAGACTACTGCAACTCTCTTCTGGCAGGTCTTCCTGCATGCACCACCAAGCCTCTGCAGATGATCCAGAACGCAGCTGCACGTCTGGTCTTCAACCAGCCCAGGAGAGCACACGTCACTCATCTCTCTGCCCTGGCTCCCGGTCAAAGCCTGGTCTCTTGCCTACAAAATAGCAATGGGCACAGCCCCTGCTTATCTGAACTCCTTTGTTCAGGTCCACAAACCCTCCCGTCTTAAGAAGAGACTGAAGACCAACTCTTTACTGAACACCTTTGCTCTTGATCTACACAGATGACTACGATAAGTATCGCACTGGCCGCTCGCACGACCTAAAAGCACTGAACTCAAACTTAACCCACACCACTCTTGCTATGTTTCTTGAGTTCATCCTTGCTTGTGTTGTATTAACTCTCATTTGTACGACGCTTTGGATAAAAGCGTCTGCTAAATGACATTGTACTGACGGATTAGCCTACAGCATCTTCTGACCAAAGTACGTTCATGCAGCTTTATTTATTTGCTCTTACCTGATTGATGGAAAAGTCCCTAATTCACTTTTTTTTTTAAATGCGACCTTTCAAAATTTCGCTTCAAATTCGCTTTGACTTTAATGGAAACATAAATTGTTTTTTTTTTAATCCCTCTGCTTTGGTTGTTTTTTCTCAGGCTATCGTCACATTCACCTGTTGTCCAGAGATGGAACCAGTATACCTCCTGCCTCTTTATTCGTACACATCAGGATCACAGAGCTTGAATAAACCTTCGCCTTCCTCATACACCGGAGGTATCTGACAGAACATAATATTTCGTTTTTATTTAGAAGTGGAGTCACTCTTTCCTGTAGAACAAGACTCTCAATCTGCTTTACCTGCAAATTGCTGTATTTTTTTTTTTTTTTTTTACAACTTACTGTATTTTAGAAATAATATAATATTAATGCTGGATGTAATGCTTGTATTTGCTGGTAAGCTTGTATTTTAGAAATACAGTGTAATACTCAAAGTAAATTTAGAGTATATTACTGTAGTCTTGTATTTAATAAATAAACAATACTACACAGTTCAGTCAGTAAATTACTGAATATTTACAGAACACTGTAAAAGTTTTCATTGTAAATTTACAGTAAATTTCTGTAATAATTCCTGTAAGTTATCTTGATCCATTTTTGTGTCAGCTAGCTAATAGTGGCAAAACATGTTATCTCTGATCATGTGATTTGCGTGGTGATATTCAAATATATGCAAATTCTTGAAGATATTTAGATTGAATAAATAGCTTTACTACTCGGGTGCGCTCTAATTCCCCCCTGTGGGCTGATATATATAGGTCCTGTAATAGTATTTAATATTATTATTATTTGATGTGAATAAATACTATGCCAAATCTTAAGGTCTTACACAGAGGATGTATATGCATGTTTTTGTTCTGTTCACTATAGTGTGTTTTGCTTGTTCCTGTGATTGACTTGAACTTTGCTGCTGCTGATGTTTGGTGTATCTGTTTCTGCTGAAATAATGTGTTGTAGAGAAGAATGTGCCACTAATATGTTATGTCAGGATGTTTATTTTCTGTCAGTATTTTCCTTTAACACTCAGCACTTCATAGTCACTGTCTGGCTTAATATATAGATTTATTTGCACTCAAAGAAGATATGTTTGCCAAGGCTGCAAACATATCCAGCTATAACCATCATAAGAAAACATTTAGCAGAACATAACCATAAAAGCATCATGTATAAGAACATATTGAAATGGACAAAATACCACACATATAAAAGATGGGCTATAAACAATATTCTTTACAATGTGAGCACTTTACAATTCAGACTTTTCATATAACCTTTTTAGATTTTTAAAAGTATTAAAACATGCAAAATACCAAAAATAACCACAACTTTCCGGTACTGAAATCTGTTCACAGGTTTACATGGGTAAACCTTTTAAATTTTTTATATACCTTTCAAAAATGATAAAGCACAAATGTACACTGCAAACCTTAGATGTAAATTTACAGTGAAATCTGAACAGCTTTCTCCTGTATTGATGCCATACATTCTCGTACTGTATATTGCAATGCAGTCTTGGAGAAATTATGTGATTACAGCAAGACAATGCCATTATTTACAGGAATTTACTGTAAATTTACACTGAAATGTTTTACAATGTACAGTAAATATTAAGTAATTTACTGACAAAACTGTAAACAGTTGTTATTGTAAAGTGTTACCCTATATTCTTGTAAATTTACAACACAATACTAAGTAATGCTTATAGATGGTTTATAAACCAATTATTAACCATTTACAAAGTACTATACATATTTAATCGTTAAAGGTTTTCAACCAATTTCATAAAGGTATATGAATCATTTTAAAATCATTAACATAAATAATATGGTGTTAAAAATTTTAATGAGTGCAACTAAAACTTTTAATAAACTATTAATTATAATTTAATTGTTTGTTAATGGTAAATTAACTAGGCACTTACATTAAAATACCACCTATTTGCCATTTCTAAATGATGTAGGTAATTAAACATTAATAAATTATGTATTCTAAATGGCCTATATACGGTTTATAAATGATGGTTAAACATTAATAAACTATCTGTTTACCATTTATAAATGATGGTTATTTTAAAGTGTTACCGAGTATAGTAATAAACTGAAAATGTATTTCTGTAAAATAAAAATACATTACTGCAGGCAAAGCTGCTGCCAGATGATTACTGTAAGTTTACACTGAAAAGTTTTACGGTGTAGGCTTACAAAATTCAAAAACTGAATTGTTGCAAAAATCTTAACCAAGACACCACAACGTAATTACGGATTCTCTTCATAATGATCATTTGTTTAGGGAAGACAATTTCAGCACAATGTTACAATGAAACAGGGCACCCGACTTGTGAGTCCCAGTTTTCCCGCTCAGATCAGAGATTTGACCTGTGGATGCTCACACTCTGCTGCATGTCCTTCTGTAGTTCCACTCTCCTGATGTGCTTGAACAACATGCTCGTAAAGCTAAAGAGTGTCAGGCTGAAATCACAACTCATGATTAGTCTTGTGTCATCTTGTGTTGTTTTTGTGCTCTGTACATACTACCCATTTGTGTAAATGTGTTTTGATATGTCTATTTTTGTATACATGGAAACATACCATACTGCATTGCTTGCTTTAGTGCTTATTTGCTTGTTTTTTTTTATTTTAAAAGACCTTGTATTCATTTGCCACATCTACCCGCAAATAAATATGATTTTCACTTAATGATGAAACATTTTTATTTTTCATACTAGTTACTTCTCTTGAGACTAAGCTGGAAGATACTTTAGAAACATGCATACAAATAGTCAGAGGCTGAGCTAAATAAAGGGGACATGCCAGACAAAAGCACCAAATTTTTTCCACATGCTCACTATCACTATAGGTTTCAATTTTTGGTAGGAGCCACTTCACCAAGATTGCGGATCGGAGATGGCAACCATATAAAATCTATGAGAACCAATATATCTTCCAAGCCACTCAGAAGGTCAATCTTGGTGTCAAATAATAAAATATAGATTTGGTGGGTCAAGGAATCATTATTTGATCAAATAGATATGTTTTATCTTGGTTTTCTTAGCTCATAGTCACACGCCGGGGTGTGCATTTGGCACTGCCCTCACAATTTGATTCGATTACGATTACGATTCACCAGGAAACGATTCGATTCAATTCGATTCTAAGATGCATTGCGATGCATCACAATTATACTGCACACAACAAGGGACATTTTTCGTCAGTCATGAGGCAATACAAGCAGTCAGATAGGCCTAATAACAATAGATTTTATTGGCTGCTATGTGTGTATCATCCACTCTGCTCTGTCACAAGTTTGGACTTTAACACAGTTTTAAACTCCAAACTAGTGACAGAGCAATTGCCCCCACCAGGCTTGGAATTTCGTCATTTTAGGGACAAGGCCATTTGGCCTTCCTGTTCACACTTATTTTAAGGGCACAAAGGCCACATGACAGGGCATAAAGGCCGTTTGGTTAAATTACGCTGGTTTTACCTTTCAGATTAATACCTTAACATTCTCATTAACCAAGAAACATTAATGCACAATATATTAAATATATTAGAAAGGACCTTTTTGGAAAATGACAAATGAACCTGTTTTGAAAAGATGGCAAATGCAGATATTTTGAAAAGATGGCAAAATGAATCTCCTGCCTGAGTTCATCTAAGAGTAAGGAAAGAGAAATACCTCCTCCTGCCATAAAAAAGGAACCTGCTGAGGTGAAATTTACATCAGCTAAATGTCGACCCCTTGTCCCTGAGGTAGGGAAGACGTTAGCGCTATCCCAACTAGCTATCTATAGCTAGTTTTCATGACGCAAAAATGTAACTTTAAGGAGTCGACTTTAAATAGGAAAATACAATGGTAATTACCTATCAATAGTACTTTCTATAAAAACGTAAATGTTAAGTTCTGTCAAATAGCCTAGTGATTTATTGATTCATCATCATTAGTATCAAGGATTGGCTGAAATTGTTCTTCTCTCGCCGAAATAAGGCTGTTTTGGCCACCAGCAGTCATGTTTTAACACTGTAAGACCCAAATATCATTTTGACTCTTTTCATCACTACAGGGATTGAATATGAATCAAAATGCATGTTTCCTGCTGAAAATGAGCTGAAATCACAAGAAAAGAGTCAAAATGATATTTGGGTCTTACCGTGTTAAAACGTGACTGCTGGTGGCCAAAACAGCCTTATTTCGGCGAGAGAAGAACAATTTCAGCAAATCCTTGATACTAATGATGATGAATCAATAAATCACTACAGGGATTGAATATGAATCAAAATGCATGTTTACTGCTGAAAATGAGCTGAAATCACAAGAAAAGAATCAAAATGATATTAGGGTCTTACAGTGTTAAAACAAGACTGCTTGTGGGCAAAACAGCCTTATTTCGGCGAGAGAAGAACAATTTCAGCCAATCTTTGATACTAATGATGATGAATCAATAAATCACTTCAGGGATTGAATATGAGTCAAAACGCATGTTTCCTGCTGAAAATGAGCTGAAATCACAAGAAAAGAATCAAAATGATATTTGGG
Source organism: Centropristis striata (assembly GCF_030273125.1). NCBI lineage: Eukaryota > Metazoa > Chordata > Actinopteri > Perciformes > Serranidae > Centropristis > Centropristis striata. The sequence goes on from NC_081540.1 coordinate 16,429,770, forward strand.
TCTTACAGTGTTAAACATGACTGCTGGTGGCCAAAACAGCCTTATTTCGGCGAGAGAAGAACAATTTCAGCCAATCCTTGATACTAATGATGATGAATCAATAAATCACCACAGGGTTTGAATATGAGTCAAAACACATGTTTCCTGCTGAAAATGAGCTGAAATCACAAGAAAAGAATCAAAATGATATTTGGGTCTTACAGTGTTAAACATGACTGCTGGTGGCCAAAACAGCCTTATTTCGGCGAGAAAAGAACAATTTCAGCCAATCCTTGATACTAATGATGATGAATCAATAAATCACCACAGGGTTTAAATATGAGTCAAAACGCATGTTTCCTGCTGAAAATGAGCTGAAATCACAAGAAAAGAGTCAAAATTATATTTGGGTCTTACAGTGTTAAAACATTTGGCTGTTTTGGCTGGTGGCCAAAAGAGCCTTATTTCGGCGTGAAAAGAACAATTTCAGCCAATCCTTGATACTAATGATGATGAATCAATAAATCACTACAGGGATTGAATATGAATCAAAATGCATGTTTCCTGCTGAAAATGAGCTGAAATCACAAGAAAAGAATCAAAATGATATTTGGGTCTTACAGTGTTAAACATGACTGCTGGTGGCCAAAACAGCCTTATTTCGGCGAGAGAAGAACAATTTCAGCAAATCCTTGATACTAATGATGATGAATCAATAAATCACTACAGGGATTGAATATGAGTCAAAACGCATGTTTCCTGCTGAAAATGAGCTGAAATCACAAGAAAAGAGTCAAAATTATATTTGGGTCTTACAGTGTTAAAACATGACTGCTGGTGGCCAAAACAGCCTTATTTCGGCGAGAAAAGAACAATTTCAGCCAATCCTTGATACTAATGATGATGAATCAATAAATCACCACAGGGATTGAATATCAGTCAAAACGCATGTTTCCTGCTGAAAATGAGCTGAAATCACAAGAAAATAATCAAAATGATATTAGGGTCTTACAGTGTTAAAACATGACTACTTGTGGGCAAAACAGCCTTATTTCGGCGAGAGAAGAACAATTTCACCCAATCCTTGATACTAATGATGATGAATCAATGAATCACTACAGGGATTGAATATGAATCAAAATGCATGTTTCCTGCTGAAAATGAGCTGAAATCACAAGAAAAGAATCAAAATGATATTTGGGTCTTACAGTGTTAAACATTACTGCTGGTGGCCAAAACAGCCTTATTTCGGCGAGAGAAGAACAATTTCAGCCAATCCTTGACACTAATGATGATGAATCAATAAATAACTACAGGGATTGAATATGAGTCAAAACGCATGTTTCCTGCTGAAAATGAGCTGAAATCACAAGAAAAGAATCAAAATGATATTAGGGTCTTACAGTGTTAAAACAAGACTGCTTGTGGGCAAAACAGCCTTATTTCGGCGAGAGAAGAACAATTTCAGCCAATCTTTGATACTAATGATGATGAATCAATAAATCACTTCAGGGATTGAATATGAGTCAAAACGCATGTTTCCTGCTGAAAATGAGCTGAAATCACAAGAAAAGAATCAAAATGATATTTGGGTCTTACAGTGTTAAACATGACTGCTGGTGGCCAAAACAGCCTTATTTCGGCGAGAGAAGAACAATTTCAGCCAATCCTTGATACTAATGATGATGAATCAATAAATCACCACAGGGTTTGAATATGAGTCAAAACACATGTTTCCTGCTGAAAATGAGCTGAAATCACAAGAAAAGAATCAAAATGATATTTGGGTCTTACAGTGTTAAACATGACTGCTGGTGGCCAAAACAGCCTTATTTCGGCGAGAAAAGAACAATTTCAGCCAATCCTTGATACTAATGATGATGAATCAATAAATCACCACAGGGTTTAAATATGAGTCAAAACGCATGTTTCCTGCTGAAAATGAGCTGAAATCACAAGAAAAGAGTCAAAATTATATTTGGGTCTTACAGTGTTAAAACATTTGGCTGTTTTGGCTGGTGGCCAAAAGAGCCTTATTTCGGCGTGAAAAGAACAATTTCAGCCAATCCTTGATACTAATGATGATGAATCAATAAATCACTACAGGGATTGAATATGAATCAAAATGCATGTTTCCTGCTGAAAATGAGCTGAAATCACAAGAAAAGAATCAAAATGATATTTGGGTCTTACAGTGTTAAACATGACTGCTGGTGGCCAAAACAGCCTTATTTCGGCGAGAGAAGAACAATTTCAGCAAATCCTTGATACTAATGATGATGAATCAATAAATCACTACAGGGATTGAATATGAGTCAAAACGCATGTTTCCTGCTGAAAATGAGCTGAAATCACAAGAAAAGAATCAAAATGATATTTGGGTCTTACAGTGTTAAACATGACTGCTGGTGGCCAAAACAGCCTTATTTCGGCGAGAGAAGAACAATTTCAGCCAATCCTTGATACTAATGATGATGAATCAATAAATCACCACAGGGTTTGAATATGAGTCAAAACACATGTTTCCTGCTGAAAATGAGCTGAAATCACAAGAAAAGAATCAAAATGATATTTGGGTCTTACAGTGTTAAACATGACTGCTGGTGGCCAAAACAGCCTTATTTCGGCGAGAAAAGAACAATTTCAGCCAATCCTTGATACTAATGATGATGAATCAATAAATCACCACAGGGTTTAAATATGAGTCAAAACGCATGTTTCCTGCTGAAAATGAGCTGAAATCACAAGAAAAGAGTCAAAATTATATTTGGGTCTTACAGTGTTAAAACATTTGGCTGTTTTGGCTGGTGGCCAAAAGAGCCTTATTTCGGCGTGAAAAGAACAATTTCAGCCAATCCTTGATACTAATGATGATGAATCAATAAATCACTACAGGGATTGAATATGAATCAAAATGCATGTTTCCTGCTGAAAATGAGCTGAAATCACAAGAAAAGAATCAAAATGATATTTGGGTCTTACAGTGTTAAACATGACTGCTGGTGGCCAAAACAGCCTTATTTCGGCGAGAGAAGAACAATTTCAGCAAATCCTTGATACTAATGATGATGAATCAATAAATCACTACAGGGATTGAATATGAGTCAAAACGCATGTTTCCTGCTGAAAATGAGCTGAAATCACAAGAAAAGAGTCAAAATTATATTTGGGTCTTACAGTGTTAAAACATGACTGCTGGTGGCCAAAACAGCCTTATTTCGGCGAGAAAAGAACAATTTCAGCCAATCCTTGATACTAATGATGATGAATCAATAAATCACCACAGGGATTGAATATCAGTCAAAACGCATGTTTCCTGCTGAAAATGAGCTGAAATCACAAGAAAATAATCAAAATGATATTAGGGTCTTACAGTGTTAAAACATGACTACTTGTGGGCAAAACAGCCTTATTTCGGCGAGAGAAGAACAATTTCACCCAATCCTTGATACTAATGATGATGAATCAATGAATCACTACAGGGATTGAATATGAATCAAAATGCATGTTTCCTGCTGAAAATGAGCTGAAATCACAAGAAAAGAATCAAAATGATATTTGGGTCTTACAGTGTTAAACATTACTGCTGGTGGCCAAAACAGCCTTATTTCGGCGAGAAAAGAACAATTTCAGCCAATCCTTGAAACTAATGATGATGAATCAATAAATCACTACAGGGATTGAATATGAATCAAAATGCATGTTTCCTGCTGAAAATGAGCTGAAATCACAAGAAAAGAATCAAAATGATATTTGGGTCTTACAGTGTTAAACATGACTGCTGGTGGCCAAAACAGCCTTATTTCGGCGAGAGAAGAACAATTTCAGCAAATCCTTGATACTAATGATGATGAATCAATAAATCACTACAGGGATTGAATATGAGTCAAAACGCATGTTTCCTGCTGAAAATGAGCTGAAATCACAAGAAAATAATCAAAATGACATTTGGGTCTTACAGTGTTAAACATGACTGCGTGTGGCCAAAACAGCCTTATTTCAGCAAGAGAAGAACAATTTCAGCAAATCCTTGATACTAATCATGATGAATCAATAAATCACTACAGGGATTGAATAAATGATATTTGGGTCTTACAGTGTTAAACATGACTGCTGGTGGCCAAAACAGCCTTATTTCGGCGAGAAAAGAACAATTTCAGAATTTGGGTCTTACAGTGTTAAACATGACTGCGTGTGGCCAAAACAGCCTGATTTCGGCAAGAGAAGAACAATTTCAGCAAATCCTTGATACTAATCATGATGAATCAATAAATCACTACAGGGATTGAATATGAGTCAAAACGCATGTTTCCTGCTGAAAATGAGCTGAAATCACAAGAAAAGAATCAAAATGACATTTGGGTCTTACAGTGTTAAACATGACTGCGTGTGGCCAAAACAGCCTTATTTCGGCAAGAGAAGAACAATTTCAGCAAATCCTTGATACTAATCATGATGAATCAATAAATCACTACAGGGATTGAATATGAGTCAAAACGCATGTTTCCTGCTGAAAATGAGCTGAAATCACAAGAAAAGAATCAAAATGACATTTGGGTCTTACAGTGTTAAACATGACTGCGTGTGGCCAAAACAGCCTTATTTCGGCAAGAGAAGAACAATTTCAGCAAATCCTTGATACTAATCATGATGAATCAATAAATCACTACAGGGATTGAATATGAGTCAAAACGCATGTTTCCTGCTGAAAATGAGCTGAAATCACAAGAAAAGAATCAAAATGACATTTGGGTCTTACAGTGTTAAACATGACTGCTGGTGGCCAAAACAGCCTTATTTCGGCGAGAAAAGAACAATTTCAGCATTTGGGTCTTACAGTGTTAAACATGACTGCGTGTGGCCAAAACAGCCTTATTTCGGCAAGAGAAGAACAATTTCAGCAAATCCTTGATACTAATGATGATGAATCAATAAATCACTACAGGGATTGAATATGAGTCAAAACGCATGTTTCCTGCTGAAAATGAGCTGAAATCACAAGAAAAGAATCAAAATGACATTTGGGTCTTACAGTGTTAAACATGACTGCGTGTGGCCAAAACAGCCTTATTTCGGCAAGAGAAGAACAATTTCAGCAAATCCTTGATACTAATCATGATGAATCAATAAATCACTACAGGGATTGAATATGAGTCAAAACGCATGTTTCCTGCTGAAAATGAGCTGAAATCACAAGAAAAGAGTCAAAATTATATTTGGGTCTTACAGTGTTAAAACATGACTGCTGGTGGCAAAAACAGCCTTATTTCGGCGAGAAAGGAACAATTTCAGCAAATCCTTGATACTAATGATGATGAATCAATAAATCACTACAGGGATTGAATATGAGTCAAAACGCATGTTTCCTGCTGAAAATGAGCTGAAATCACAAGAAAAGAATCAAAATGACATTTGGGTCTTACAGTGTTAAACATGACTGCGTGTGGCCAAAACAGCCTTATTTCGGCAAGAGAAGAACAATTTCAGCAAATCCTTGATACTAATGATGATGAATCAATAAATCACTACAGGGATTGAATATGAGTCAAAACGCATGTTTCCTGCTGAAAATGAGCTGAAATCACAAGAAAAGAATCAAAATTACATTTGGGTCTTACAGTGTTAAACATGACTGCGTGTGGCCAAAACAGCCTTATTTCGGCGAGAATAGAACAATTTCAGCAAATCCTTGATACTAATCATGATGAAACAATAAATCACTACAGGGATTGAATATGAGTCAAAACGCATGTTTCCTGCTGAAAATGAGCTGAAATCACAAGAAAAGAATCAACATGACATCTGGGTCTTACAGTGTTAAACATGACTGCGTGTGGCCAAAACAGCCTTATTTCGGCAAGAGAAGAACAATTTCAGCAAATCCTTGATACTAATGATGATGAATCAATAAATCACTACAGGGATTGAATATGAGTCAAAACGCATGTTTCCTGCTGAAAATGAGCTGAAATCACAAGAAAAGAATCAAAATGACATTTGGGTCTTACAGTGTTAAACATGACTGCGTGTGGCCAAAACAGCCTTATTTCGGCAAGAGAAGAACAATTTCAGCAAATCCTTGATACTAATGATGATGAATCAATAAATCACTACAGGGATTGAATATGAGTCAAAACGCATGTTTCCTGCTGAAAATGAGCTGAAATCACAAGAAAAGAATCAAAATGACATTTGGGTCTTACAGTGTTAAACATGACTGCATGTGGCCAAAACAGCCTTATTTCGGCAAGAGAAGAACAATTTCAGCAAATCCTTGATACTAATCATGATGAATCAATAAATCACTACAGGGATTGAATAAATGATATTTGGG
>NC_081540.1:16743682-16926182 GCF_030273125.1 Centropristis striata
CTGCCTGCTTCCCAAAACAGAAGTCGTACCAACTGCCATCTACTGAAGGCAATACATTGACTATGGATAAGTACCTCATAAAACCCCACTTCAAAGACTATCCCTTTATGTTTTGCTGCAGTGGCTGTGTTGACAGAACAACACCTCTCCACTGTGCCACTGGAAATCTCCGTGGAATGTGTAAACATTTGCTTATACTTTGTATCCCAAGAGAAAAAGATTGGAAGCCAAAAGACTAATCTAAATAGATCAACACGTTGATGCTTTGTATCTTAAATGCAGACCTTCGTGTTTATTTGATATAGATAATATGGATGTTGATGCATCCATTTCCCTTGGTATTACATCCCCTTCTAGAGGCTGCACTGAATTATATACATGGCTGGATTTCAAACCGCCCAAAGCGGGGAACCCCCCTGGGGCCTTCATGAAGGCTCCTCGTTCAGAGGGTTGCAATTAGTTTGTGGCTCTTAAAAACTGAAAATTAGTTTGGCAGTACTGTATGTGGGCAACAAAAACTGAAATTTAAGAAGGTGAAACTTGTAGTTTTGCCTAAAATGGAATAGTAATTTTTTATAATTTTTTATTTTTTATACATATAAATGCTGCCCTTACTAGGGTTTATTATATTTAGTTCTACAATTCTACAATGTCAATTAGCAGACGCTTTTATCCAATAGTTCTCTTGTAATGTTTGTTATTCTTTTCTCATATAAACATACTTATTTCGGAAAAAGATTGGCCGATTTTATTTCATAGGCTATTTTTATTTAAGATTTTTTTATTTATTTAAATGTGCACTTTATGGAGCTTTGATTTTTACAAAAAGGTACTCCTGTTGTTATACAGTATTTGTGTTCACTTAAATAAACAGTTTCAATAAAACTACATTTTATTTGACTTTGACTAAACATTTTCTCTCACTTAGTAAAAATATGTGTATATGTATATATATGTGTGCTAAAAATATCAGGATATGTATCGTATATCGCGATCAGCCTAAATATATCGGGATATGACTTTTGGTCCATATCGCCCAGCCCTAGGAAAGAGTCAATTAAAGTGTTGAGAGAATGAGAATCAAGAGCTGAGAATGTTTGCAAGCATGGATACACTTTTTTTAAACTCTAGACAGATGAGTGTTTGCTGCAATGTTTTATGTGGTGTGTAAAATGTTCTTATTGTTCACTGTAAATCTTGGGTGTAAATTTACAGTGAAATCTGAGCAGTATCTACTACTGTACTGATGTCATACTGAATTTACTGTAAATTTACAGTGAAGTGACAGTGGCTGTAAACATTCAATAATTTACTGACAAAACTGAACTGTGACAGTATTGCGTTACAAGAAGTAATATACTGATAAATGTATTTCTAGTAATACACTGAATTTTAAAATAAGGTAAAAAAACCTAAAACAATAGGCCAGATTTGTGCTAATTACTGTTAATTTACACTGAAAAGTTTTACAGTGTTCTTATAATGTTGTTGGCCTTATATTTTACAACTGAAATAACTGAGCAGTATAACTGACGGAAGTTTCTAGTAATATATATAACCCAGGATTATCTAAATTTATGTATGGGTAATAAGCAATCTAAAGTTGTCCGGACCCTGAAGAAGCTGGCTCTCAACATGTCTCTATCAGAGAAACAACAGTCCTACTGTATTAGCTGCTGTTGTTGCAGATTGCGACTGATTTCCATAAAAACTTTAATCACTGACAGCAGGAACTGGGTTGTGTTCACCCCCTAATGCAAAACGCCAAAACTGGAATCAAACGCAGAACTGCTGGCAATCTCACCGCCGAGAGAGAAACAAAACTGAACCAGATCATGGAGCGAAAACATGCACGTTCCCAAAGAGAATAAAACCACAGTGAAGCTGACAGAAAAGACAGCTCGGGCTCCCACACAGCCAACTCCCAGCATGCAAAGTGAGCGCAACGAGACAGAGGTTGAGAAAATATGTGTCAGGGAAGAAAACAGTCTGTCTCGAGACAAAGAAGCTGACACACGCGCGCGCGCACACACACACACACACACTTCTGAGCCCTATAGGTAGTTTGACAGAGCTTGATGCTTGATTTAAAGATTCATTTATATTTCATGTTACACACATGGCAGAGCTGAAGCTGGCAGTTGACAGGCGTGTGTGTGTGTGTGTGTGTGTGTGTGTGTGTGTATGAGGGGCATTTTATGCCAGCAAACTATACTAAAATGTGTGTACAGAGCCTATGCGATGACATCAAACCTCTAACGTGCGCATTCACGTTAAATGGACAGACGCGCGTCATGTTGGCGTCGAGCAGACGTTGCACACGCGTTGCACACGCGTTGTTGCTGCGTGACGGGTGAACTACGCCTCAAACACGTGACATTAAGACCAGCGTGACTGTTAAGTACAATTCTACATGAGTGTACAGGCACACGCTGTGGAGTGTTTGTGGAAATCAAATAGCGAGGGGCCATTCGTGCCGTGCCATGCCACGTGCAAACGTACCGGACGCCTGTGCGCGCGCTTGTCTCAATGTACAAATAATTACTTACTTTATGATACATTTTTAGTTTAACAGCTAATGTTCTAGCCTATAAGTGTAATTAAACTTCACTACACTGCATGTAGTGAAGTGCGACGCTCACAGCCAGTTCCCAGCTTGGTGAGTAATTTTATGCGCGCGGACATACAGTTCATTGAGCATCAGCTATAATATACAAACAATGGCCAGGTGTGTACTTAACTTGCTATTAGGTAGGTTTACGCTGCCTGCAGCCTACTCGCTGTCACCGCTGAATATTCAGTAGCCATGTGGAAGACGCAGTCTCTTCACAATATGATTCCATCAGACCTTATATCTACACTGTTTAACCCAATTTGGCGCCTATGCACAGTCCCATTATGTTTTACAGACATTTGTAGTAAAGTAATAAGGTAAACATTTTGTGTATGCTGCATTTTGCTGACTTTCACTTTTCTTTGTATCGTGCGTCAGGCACCTCTCGCTCTCTCTCTCTCTCGCACGGCTATTTATCAGTCTTTATGCAGGCGCAGGAGACCCGGTTAAGGCGTTTTTGTATAGTTCGCTGGCATAAAATGCCCCTCATAGTGAGTGTGTGTGTGTGTGTGTGTGTGTGTGTCTGTTACCTTTTTCCCGCTCTCTTTCCATTTCAATGACCTTTTGGCTCTTTTCCTGTCTGGACAAACACAAACGGAAACAAATGGTTTAACAGCTCTTCTGTTTACTAAACATTTGGAGTGATGAAGCTCTCATATCTATAATACAAAGTTTGAGGAACACACAATCACATTCACATGTACACATGCTGTCTGTTGTAATAATTTTATTATAATTATATTTAAATATAATCCTGATTAAAAAAATTGTGTGTGTGTAAAACAAATGGAAAACTAAATTCAAAAATCTGCTAATGCTTTTTGACATATACTCAATTGAAAACTGTACAGGGACATTATATTACTTTTTTTTTTTTTTACCTTAACTTAACTTTTACCTTAAGAACTTTAACTTTTGTTTAATTATTACCACTACTACTACTACTACTACTACTACTACTACTACTACTACTACTACTACTACTACTACTACTACTACTAATAATAATAATTTTGTTCCCCCATCCTTGCATCTTTGTACTGGCTAGCTGTAAAATTTAGGATCCAGTTTAAGGCTTTTTTACTCTTTTATTTTGTCTTTTTATTTGTGTATAACTTTTATTGTATTTTAATAACTGTACAGCACTTTGGTCAACTGAGGTTGTTTTTAAATGTGCTCTATAAATAAGCTTTGACTTGACTTAATTAGGTTTTATTTAGTTTATTTAGTTTTAGACAATGTCCCAACTTTGGGATGTTGGGAACCTCTCAGAAAACTGTTGTCAGTAAACAGTTTATCACTGCTTCTACAAAATTCAGACTATCATGCTAAGTGAAAGGCACAGAATCCAGAAACCCTCATCTGAGATGGACTGACACAAAGTGATGAAGTGTGTTGCGGTCTGAAGAGAACATATATCAAATTGTTTTTGAAAATCATTGACATAGTGTCCTAAAGACTGAAGAACAAAGTTTATTGGTTTTAAGATATAATATATTGTCTTTGTACAGCTTTTAATTGAAATAATGTAAAAAAGAGACACAGAAAATGAAAACCATTTTTATCTTACACACTTAAACACCAAGCCAAATTCCTTGTATGTGAAAAACTACTTTAAAATAACAATTATACTTCAGCAGTAACAAAATAATAATGCAGCTATGTTAGAGGTGGTGTCGAGTGGTAGAGGAGTGGGACGGCTAATGAGATTCCAGCCTGGGCCCCAAAAACAAAGAGATGTGAAGTTCAGGAGAGGACTGATATTATAGAGAGGGCCAAGATGTGATAAATGGGGATAACATTGGAATATAAATATATCTTATGATGATAATTCTGCAGAATAAACCACAGCAAGTATATAAAAGATTGTGGTTTGTAGTTTGGATTTGCAGAGATCTTAACATGGCAGAATAGTTGGCCATTCCAAACAACTGAGAGATTAAAATGGATGAGCAGCTTTGAAAAGAATGAACCTGACGACCTCTCATACTTCACACGCACACAGTCAGCGGCGGGTAAAAACTGCCTCCAATATGGAGAAAACAAATCAACTCTCCCTTTCTTTAAAACACTGTTAACCCTCTGGAGTCCACGAAACCACCGGAGAGCCCTGCTGTCAGCTTCACTCTAAAGTTTTGGCTTTTCTAGAAGTTTCCATGTCCCATTTAGCGCGTCAACTCTTTTTCAGCAAAGGTTAAAACTACCTCGACCAAGTCAACATGATTTTTCCTGTTTTTGAAGAGATTTTTTTAAATTTTGCAGTGTGCATTCAGCATTCAATGCATTTTTAATGCATTTTTGTGTTTAATGTTTTTGTGTTTTTTTTGTGTTTTTTGCATTTTTGTGTTTTTATGTGTTTTTTGTAATTATTTGTGTCATTTTTATGTGTTTTTGCAATTTCTATGGGTCTTTTCTGTGTGTTTTTGTGTGTTTTTTGTAATTTTATTGTGATTTTTATGTTTTTCTTTGTGTGTTTTTTGTATTTTTTGTGTGTTTCTGTGTTCAAAATGTTGATCCAGTAAGTCAAAATGAAAAGATAATAATCAGGTCATATAGGTGAGGTTGTACTGAAAACAATGATACCAACGTGGCAGGGTGAACACTTTTTAAGTGGTTCATACAGGTAGAATGAAAAGGAGTCCAAAACCAACAGGATAGCCCCTGACTCCAAAGGTTTAACCTTAGATGTAAACTTACAGTGAAATATAATTGATGTCATACAGTGTCATACTGCATATTGCAATGCAATCTGGGAGAAAAATGTGAGAAATATGTGATTACAGCACTTTGTTAAATTTCCTAAAGGAAGCATGTGTAGTGTAAATAAAATGGTCCCAGCACAGAACCCTGTGGGACACCCTATAGAAAATATATATCATAATGTATTTGTAGTAATACACGTTTTCTAAAATACAGTGAGAAACTGTAAAAAATATTTAAAAAACTAATCCTAATAACTGAAAAACTACACACAAGTTTTACAGTGTACACAAAGTCGTGTAACAGCTCTAAAGTTTATCTACCCATACATATTAGATATTTTGTCAGTTTTCATAACCTGGTCCTGAATAAACATAATTTCATTTCAATTGCAAATTTTTATAGATTCATATTTAAATTAACTTATATTTTTGTCCCAATCACTCAAATACCATGGAGGGAATCTGTGGAAATACATAAAGGGAAAAAAATGTGAAGAATTTCACCACACACACAAGCACGTACGCACACGCCTCTTCAGAGTGCAGAGGAAAAACTGCAGTTACTCGTTTTGTCAGTGCAACAGTGGCTTAATGAGCAGAGTACTGTGTTGCTTTAATGAGTACCAGTATGTTTTAATGAGCAGAGAGATGTGACAGAGAGACTTGACTCAAACTGACAATATCACAAGAACTGTGTGTAGGGGTTGTTAATGAATGAAAACTGAAAGTACACTCACACAAAGAGACTCGTCAAACTGGCGACAACATGCCATGGCAAATCGCATCACACCTGTGTGGCAGCTTTTTCACACCTTGGACTATAAAGTCACCTGTTGGTGTTTGTATGTGGTCACTTCAGCATTGTTACAGGTTGGTGATAAGAGGGCAACAGCCATCAGTGATGGAGCTCTCGTATCTTTAATGAACTTTTTAGAAGTACTCACAGACAAAACTGCGTGTGATCAAATATAGAAGCCAAAATCAAATACTTACACTAAGTTCACAGTCAGTTCATACATCTGTGCAATCTAATACAATCCAGGAATTAATTATGTCTATGTCAAGTTTACCATAGTGGAACACTTTAAACCTTAGATGTAAATTTACGTTGAAATCGGAACAGTATTCTACTGTATTGATGTCATACAGTGTCATAGATTTCCCAAAGGAAGCATGTATAGTGTGAATAAAAGTGGTCCAAGCACAGAACCTTGTGGAACACCTTGACTAACATTACCATGCAGTGCCATACTGTATATTGCAATGTAATCTGGGAGAAAAGGTATGTGATTACAGCAATTTAAGAGAATGTAAATGGTGTAAATTTACACCAAAAAGTAATTTACTGACGAAACAAAGAGTATTGTGCAGTAAATGTACAGGAATACAGTAATATACTGCTTATTTATTTCTTGTAAGACACTATATTTCTAAAATACAGTAAAAACTGTAAACAAACCATTTATTTACGCGTCTATTCTACTTTTTGTGGCGTCTAGTGAAGCTTTTTTTTTTTTGCATAGACAGCTGATCACATAAATATCTGCTGTATATGTGTTTGACAGTGGACGAGCAGCCTCAAACACCCAAAAGAAAGTGTGATCACTCTTTCAGTCAGTCACATACACACCTGTATGTGGGGCTGACCTTCAGTGGTCAGCCAAAAACACAGTACTTTGCAGTACAGCTGCTAGTTCATTACCGAAATTTACACTGAAAAGTTTTACAGTGTATGGTTTGCTTTAGACATTCATTGTATTGACAGCTTTTTATAACCCATTACATAACATGGAAGAAATACATAATTTGATCTTTTGTATAATTTTATGCCTCTACTGTGATGCATTGAGGACTCCCTCATATAAATAACAGTAAAATATGTGTTTGTAAATGTTCTGACCTCAGTCTTGGTTTAAAATCTGCAGCAGTGGTGTTGGAGCGATGGATGCAACCAGCCCTGCAAAATATAAAGCAGTAACAGCATAATGAGAAACAAGAGGCTCAGGAGAAATGCATTGAATGGTACGGACTACAAAATACAACAACATGACACATATAGATAAGACTGAATTTGACACAAAGGGCTCACTATTGATTTTAGTACACTTGTAATGGTATGTAGTATCGAGCTTGTATCCCAGCTGGCCTTTGCAATGTGTTAATTACTCCCGCAGAGGTCGTCATGTTTTGCTGTTTTCACAGCAGGATTGCGGAAAAAAGTACTGCCCTGATATATATTATATACATATAAAATTGTAAAAAAAAAAAAAAAAAATTTTTTTAATTTTTTCATCTTGCCTTTCAGGACTTCCATAGAATACAATGGAATTTATATATACAGCACATTTCAAAGTGCAGACAGGTGTCATGAAAATTGGAAAAAATAATTGGGTCTCCATATGCTATATATATATATTGAACCTTTTACAGCCTTGACTAACAACCTCTCCTGTCCTCTCCTCTCTGATCTGTGTAAACAACCTGCAGTTCTTTCTGATTTTCAAAGAATATTTGTCACGTTATCGACAAATTAAAAAAAAAAAATCAATCATGGCTTCACAGTTGTGCAGAGGAGCGCAGAATTAATCATTTGGATGGACATTTAGTTACTAAAAACCAACGGATGGAAGCGTCAATAAGAGCATGGTTGTATTGCTATGCAACAAGGAATTCACATATCACCGCAGCACATCAAGCCTCAAGTATCACCTCAATGCAAAACATATAGCAGCTAGCGTGGACGCTAGTGTGTTAACAGAAGGTCTACCGACCTATAGGCTACCTGAATATCTGAAATGTACTATATTTCTAAATATGCTATTGCTACACTTAATGGCAAAAATTGCACTGGTCTGTTGGACTCTAACAAAAATAGACAATATTTTTGTTGCTTAAGCTTATGTATTCAGTCATTATTCAATGGTATACTAAAAATCCATGTGAAAAAAATTACTTCTGACTTTTCTCAAGTCAAATATTTATATGCGATTAAAATGCGAATCATTTCGATTAATTAATCACAAAGCCTCTAATTAGATTAATTTTTTTAATTGAGTCCCGGCCCTAGTTTCAACCTATATTTATCTGTTTGCTAGCCTTTGTTGTGTCAAATCACTGTGTCATTGTGTTAGTGTCGTATTTGCTAATAATAAAAAAGCATGCTAACCTGCTGAGTTTGCTGGCCACAGGTGTTGCGTTGTGTGTCAAAGCATCAGCAGCAGAGCTGTCACTGTTCACCCGCTGCCTCTGGGAAGAACTACAGCACAACACAGGAAACAAAGTCAGTGAACAAACTCTATCTACTCAATGAGAAAATCACTTCAACAATCAATATGCTGTGTATCAGGAGGGAGAAGCTACTCAGATTTTACATAATGCACTTGCAGAGAGAGTTAGCAAGTGATGACCAAATGTCAAAACTATGAGCCACAAACTTTCTTTAACCTCTTCACTGCCTTCACTTATCTGGTAAGTTTGGATCCCTGCGAGATAAAGAGGTGAAGAGTTGAACACTGAGATAATAATAAGCATGAGTGAAATAAAGCTACTGCCGGAGAAAAGGAGAATGAGATGGAAAAACATTCTGATGGGTGTTAAAGTGAGACGAGTTTAGGGAAGCAGAAGGTATGTTAAAGTCTCTCAGCATTTTCAAAACAAAAAGCAGCCAAGACATGACAAAAACAGATTAGCGTCTCTCTTCTGCACTGTAAACCTTAGATGTACATTTATTGTGAAATCTGAACAGTATTCTACTGAATCAATGTTATACAGAGAATGCCATTATTTACAGGAATTTACTTTATTGTAAATATTCAGTAATTATAGTGTCTTGTCAATTTACAAGAATACAGTAATATACTAGAGTTGCAACAATTATTCGATTAATCGAACAATAATCGATTATTAAATTAATCGTCAACTATTTGATCATCCAATAATTGGTTTGAGCAGTTTTTTTTTAAGACAATAAGTCCAAATTCTCTGATTTCAGCTTCTTCAATGTGAATATTTCTGGTTTCCTTGTTCCTTTATGACAATAAATTGAATATCTCTTTGGTTTGTGGACAAAACAAGAGATTTGAGGACGTCATCCTGTGGTTTGGGAAACACTGATATTTTTATACATTTTATTGACCAAACAACTAATGGATTAATCGTTTAAATAATCGACAGATTAATCGATAATGAAAATAATCGGTTGGTTGCAGCCCTATAATATACTGCAAATTTTTATTTCTAGCAATTTAATTCTGCTGCTAGTTAATTTCTGTGAATTTACAGGAACAGTTTGACAGTGTAAATGTGCTTGCTCATTGTATCCCACATAAAGAAAACAAAAATAAATGGCCAGAAAAAAGGACATGTTGACATTTTTGCACTTCAGTTTATTTTGAAGAGGAACAAGGAATCAGCTCTGTTATTGATAGAAAAAAGCCACAGTGTTGTTCAGGGTTCGTTTGTTTTTTTAACCAAAAAACAATTCCAAAATAGTGACTCTGTGCTGCAATGCCAGTTGGACGTTATTTTTGTAAAACAGAAAAATACAGAAGTATTCCTGCTGGAGGGGGTTTATGATTTATGATGACCTTAGATTTTCACTAAAAAGGATGTTCAGTAAAAAGAATGTGTGTCCCATCTGTGATTTTTTTTTCTTCTGCACAAAGTAGTTTAAATCGATTAATAGTTATAATTTTGGCCAGAATAATTTCTTGCTAACTTGACTGCATCACATGGACTTCATCAGCAGACTGAGTTTGCTCTGCGCCATTGACCTATAGTTTTGTACGATTCTGAGAAAAGTAAGTTATGCTGAGAATTGTGCAACCCCCAATTATCCCCTTTAACCCTCAAGGCCTCTTTAAATTGACGGTCCCCTCATACAAGTGTCATAAAAATGTGATATATGAATATATTTTTCACTTTCACCTCATCAGACCTTTTAGCAGTTTCCGACCTAACCATAGAAATAAAAATAAATACATTTCTTTCCATTTTTTATGTTTTAATGCCTTTTTTGTCATAAGAACCCCTGATTTTCTTAAGAGCAAAAACACAAAATATGCAACATTTTTTTTTAAAAAGGTGCAAAGTGGAATACTTGGGGTAAGGTTATTACAGCCTTGACTAGGCCAATAATTGACTCATTTAAATCAATCAATTAAATCAATCTCAACACACCATTTTTATGGTGTTCAGCTTTTTCATTGCCATGTATTATGCAAGATAAGAGAACCATTGAAACTGTATGTGATTTAGCTCTGCTGCCCCTGGTGGTTTGAGGAGGGTCATCAGACCTAAAACCTATTTTCCTATTCATGGGAAAAGCATTATATTATGTCAGGATTACAGTGTATCAAAAATATTTGTTTATAATGGGAGTCAATGGGACCAAAATGAGCCTTAAGGGTCAAAGTGTGAGTGTTATGCATATTTCTTATTCTGTACACCTTGCAAAAGAGGAATTTTTGAATTTTTAAATTATAATAGAAAACAAACCCTGGCCAAGTTTCATACAATTAGCCTTCAAAGTGACCGATATATTGAGAATCAAAAGCATAAAATTAGCTGAATGTACACGTTTGGTCCCTAAGGTTCCTCGAGGGTTAAAGTGAATCTGGGGTGGTGGATATTTAGGGGGAGAAAGCAGGTCAACAGTAGATTACACATACAAGTTGCTAATTTTTGGGTTGATACCATTTGTTCAAGACATATGCTGCTGAATCAGGATTTTTTTTAATATCGAGAAAAGAAAAAAAAATGGTCAAAAAACCCTCCAGAATATTACATCAATACGCCGAGACCTTTGGAGCACCACCTGTTGGATCACTCAAGGGTTTTAAGATTGACAGTTTGTGTGTGTGTGTGTGTGTGTGTGTGTGTGTGTGTTCTTGTACTTCCTACATAGTGAGGACCGGAACACGTTTTTAACAGAGCGAGGACATTTTTGCAAAGTGAGGTCATTTCGGCCGTTTCTTTTAGATTTCAGACTTTGTTTAAAGGGTTCAGGTTAAAATTAGGTTTATGTTTAAAAAAAGATAATTCATTCACTAACTGAAACTGTATTGTGTGGTTACAAAACTAAATAAAATTATAGTGGAAATGTCCTTCGTTTTCGTCTTTGTCAACTTTTTTCATACGTAATGAAGATGGATAAGGCAAAGGAAATAAAGGCAAAATTTATTGTGAGCTCTTTTAATCTCCCACCCAACAAATACCCCATTACAAAAAACTAAAAATAACACGAAAACAAAAAAAAATTAAAAAGTATTATAACATTGCAAGGGAATTCACTATTCCAATGAGGGTCCTCACAAAGATAGTAGTACAAGATTGTGTGTGTGTGTGTGTGTGTGTGTGTGTGTGTGTGTGTGTGTGTGTGTGTTCGTTCGTTGTTCTTATTTTATTTTATCCTATTTTATTCTTCTCACCTGCCCAGGGATTGCAGATGGAAATTAGCTTTTAGCTATAATCTGGTACAAGCCTTCTTTTTACTCCATGTAATTTGTGAACCTTGTACATGGTCCCTGTTTAAAATAAACCAGTAAAAGTAAAAGTGCATAACTCAAGAGAAGGAAATCTCAACTCAAGTTCCACTTAATATTGTATGTCTGAACTTCTTTAAGATAAGGATCTGTACTGTAGCTAGAGCTCCACAAAACACATTAACTACAGCAGCAAAAACTCAACAGCCTCTCCCTGACCTACAGGATAAATCTGTGGTTAAGGCAATCATTTGTAATGTTCAGCTTTTTTCTGGTTTGTTGATGTTTGGAAAATCCATTGGGAAGTCACTTCTGCCACTGTGACAAGTTTTCTCTCCTGAAATATACCTGGGTAATATAACTGACCTGAGAGCCTGATTGTGTCTGCGCTAACAGATTTCCACCTGATGCTGGAGTGTGAACCGACGGAATGTGAAGCTATCAGCTCGAAAATCATTTAAAAAAAACAAAATGTTTGGTGTGTAGGTGTCTTTCAGTGTGTTTGTCAGAGAGACAGAGGGATAGGGAGCAGAAGAGAGAGAGGTAATTATAGTGGGAGGAATAACGTTCACCTCTGGCCCTGCGTGGGCAAACTGCTACGCTGTTTGTGTGAGAGTGTGTGTGTGTCTAAGTACAGTAGATTGGTGTGACTCTCGAGTGCTCTGACATGCATTTCTCTCTCCATCCACTGTTTTTCTCACTCTCTCTTTCTCCTAAACCCATCTCTCCCTCACTCTGCCCCTGCCTCTTGGTCTCATCTCTCCTCCTCATCCTCCCACTCAGTGCACTCAGCATTGCAAATCAGCCCGCCAACACACATGCGCACACACACACACGTGCATGTGCACTCACACACTGCCAAAGGGAAGTGTTGTTGGGATCAGCAGGTTGTGTTGCTCTGCCGATACTCACATTGTACCTGTTACTGTATTTATTCCCTCTCTTCTCTTCTGTATGCTAATCTTTACGTGTTCACATTTCATATCCGCGGAGGAATATTATGATCCTGTCCGTGTATATTTTACCACATTGTCAAACTGTCTTCATTGTTGTGTTAATAGTTGATATTCAAAGTGGCTGCAAGGCATCAGATAATTAAACTCCGGTGACATGAAAAGTAAATACAGTTCCAGCCTTGTGCGCTCAGAGCTGTTAGCGAGGGTCAATTAACTTTAGTGATGCTGTCAGTGCAGCGTGCCCACTTATCTTTATACTAATAACTACCACTCATTACTAAAATGGTACAAAAGAGCACTGATGCTAATGAGTAAACAGCCTGCATTATGTGATCAGGGAGACAGATTAACAGTACTTAATGTTACATGACATGGTTTTTGTCATATCTATGTTTACATGCATACAGTAATACTGCTTAATACTTGTGGAAAGTTAAACTATCATTTTCATTGTTCTACAACTGTGACTTTTTAATCAGGATGTTCATTAGGATTCATCTATACTGTCAACCTTGGATGGAAATGTAAGGGTTTTTTCATTCCATATTCTGAAACTCTTATTCCACATGTTCATGTTTCATTTCGTATCTTCACTCTAATCTTTTTTTTTTTTTTTTAACTCATTCCATATCCTCACTCTAATCCTTTTTTTAAACTCATTCCATATCCTCACTCTAATCCTTTAAAAAAAAAAAAACTCATTCCATATCCTCACTCTAATCCTTTGAAAAAAAAAAAAAAACTCATTCCATATCCTCACTCTAATCCTTTTTTTTAACTCATTCCGTATCCTCACTGTAATCCTTTTTTAAAAACTCATTCCATATCCTCACTCTAATCCTTTTTTCTTTTTTTTTAACTCATTCCATATCCTCACTCTAATCCTTTAAAAAAAAAAAAACTCATTCCATATCCTCACTCTAATCCTTTGAAAAAAAAAAAAAAACTCATTCCATATCCTCACTCTAATCCTTTTTTTTAACTCATTCCGTATCCTCACTGTAATCCTTTTTTAAAAACTCATTCCATATCCTCACTCTAATCCTTTTTTCTTTTTTTTTTAACTCATTCCATATCCTCACTCTAATCCTTTAAAAAAAAAAAAAAACTCATTCCATATCCTCACTCTAATCCTTAAAAAAAAAAAAAAAACTCATTCCATATCCTCACTCTAATCCTTTTTTTTTAAAAACTCATTCCATATCCTCACTCTAATCCTTTTTTTTAACTCATTCCGTATCCTCACTGTAATCCTTTTTTTAAAAATCATTCCATATTCTCACTCTAATCCTTTAAAAAAAAAAAAAAAAATCATTCCATATCCTCACTCTAATCCTTTAAAAAAAATCATTCCATATCCTCACTCTAATCCTTTTAAAAAAAAATCATTCCATATCCTCACTCTAATCCTTTTTTTAAAAAAACCTCATATTCTCAAACATTCATTCTAATTTTCAATAAATGCGCACTGAAGTTGCCTGTATTTCTTTTCAAACTTTTGGACAGTTGGATGCAGAGATATTTGGACAGTGACATAATTTATCATTTTTAGCTCTGTACACCATCACATGGATTAAGATGTAAATGAAGTGCAGATTTACAAGAGGCTGGACTAAAATATTGTATGAAATATTTAGGAATTCATACACTGTTGTCAGGCGCTCAAAATTTAATTGGAGAAATTAACATAACCAGTAATGAAATATTCATTTTTAATACTTTACTTGAGAAACTTTTGCAGGCAGTGACTGTGTGACATGTTGAACCCATGGACACTGAATGCTGAGCAGGCCTTTACTGCAGCTGTCTTCAGTTGTTTGTCGTGGATATATTTCTGTCTATTATTTTGCCCAAGTGGTTGAATATTCCACTTCTTTGCTTTCGCATTATGTTTCGGTACATCTGTACTGTGAAACGTGGTCCAACAAACTTTGGCTGAAACTTTGGCTGAAACTTTGGCTGAAACTTTGGCTGAAACTTTGGCGTGAGCCCATGCATGTCGGAATTTATCCGACTGCTTCTGCCCTGAACAATACAGTCCTACAAAGTCTAATTGCAGTAACTATACAAAAGGTAAAACTGAGAAAAACTGCTTTAAAGTTTTTTAACGTGTTTTAACTGGCCAGCCAAATGTGTTATATGTAGATAAGTGATACGACACATATTTCTACATGTATTGATGTAATTTTTATGCTCAAAAATCATGTTGATTTATTTCACCTTTGACCCCAAAAATGTAGTTACTGCACTCTGGTTTTGCAGTAAAAGGTTCTAATAGTAATGAAAAACAGAGTGCAGTAACTACAACGTTGTTTTCTTTCAGCTTTTATATTTAGTTTTCAGTGAATAAACATTTTCAAATAGATTTTGTTATCAGTGTGTTTAAAAGTGTTTAACAACTCTATTCAAAGATGTCTGTATTTTAGACATATTATAAATTAATGTTATATTTTAGTCTTAATATAATTTGATCTCACTTTTTTACTTCATCACTATCTAGATAACAATGTCCCTTTCAAATAAACTTAAAATTTCTATTTGTTTTACTGTTTGAATTAGTATATAAATCCAAAGCAGACTGTGGTAAGTGCTGCTTGGTTTTGAGTTGGATTTTGTGGTTTTTATATCATTATTTCTCTGAAATAAAGCAAAATTGAAATCTAAAACTTTGTCACAAGATAAAACAGACATCAAGGAGTTCATTTTTAGTTATTACTCAATTTTGACCAAAATGTAGTTACTGCAGTTAGAATTTGTAGAGCAGAATAAACACTATGAGCCAGTGGCTGCTCCAGGTGATTTACAGATGTTCCAAGCTTCATCTGTACTTTTTATTTGAGTTTCATCACCAGAACGTGACATGGCTTTTTTAGATGTTTTTTTTTTTTTTTAATAAAGTTAACCTGCCCTTCCTATTGCTAAGGCTTATCAATGGTTTGCACCCTATGGTGAACCCTCTGTATTTGCTCTTGTGAAGTCTTCTCTTCAAGAGGTCATGGCTATTTCTTTATCACAAAGACGATCCTGACATCCAGCCATTTTTTTGTGTTGCTGAGCTCAACTGTGACTTCTTTTATTCCCAGATGTATGAAAGTGCTGATGTGGCTGCTTCTAATGCTCCTGCCATCTCTCCGATGGATTTGTTGATGTGTTTTTGCTGCCTGTTTCACTTGCATTCAGGGCTCCTTTGACTGCATATTGTGAGCAAACAGCTTCCAAACGCAAATGTCACATTCAACTCTAGACCTTTAACCAGCCTCATCAATAAATAAATAACAAAGGAACAGCTCACAACTGTCAATCAGAGAGCCTACTTTTGGTCCCTTGAAAAGTGGGGCTACGTATTATAGAGCTGTAACTGTAATAACAGACCCAGATATCAGATAGTGTGCTGGATATTAGGGCTTCAAAAACAAACATCCTAACCCTTTGTTATTGGTTGACGGTGCAACTTCAGGTCACCACAGTTGAACTTATGGATTTCCTCATGGTAGGGCTCATTTTAACCATCTACTATACTGTTATGAGGTTGTGTTATTTATTTTTTAAAGTGTAATCACTTTAAATGTATTGTGTTTATGTTGAATCTTGACATTCAACTGTTGGTTTGCAACTTTTCATGGGATGTGTTGACAAAATCTAGACTAGGTCAAAACCTAGTATATGGCTGACCATGTTTGGTCAATAGGATTATGCAGGCAATGTGTTACAGTAATAGTTTATATTAATAACTATTTGTGTAATATGAAGTATCTATAAAGCAAGAAGTGTCTGTGTGTGTGTGTGTGTGTGTGTCTAGTTCATATTTCTCTGACCGTTAGTCAGACTGACCTCAGATTTCGTATGTGGCTTGCTCATGACATGTGTGCATCCTCAATTTTGAAGATTTTTTAATTTATTTTTCAAAATATCATTATTTACGTAGGACGTGTTGCTGCATTGCACTGTTTCTGATCGGACGCCTTTTAGGGGAGCTCCGCCCCCTTTTAGGAGAGCTCCGCCCCATTGTGTGATATGCCTACACCTGGTCAGTAACACAATTCACTCTGGATTTCCACCCTGACTCATCTCATCTGGAAGTCTATTTAGCCTACCTATCTTTAGGAATTTTAAAGTGCGCTACAAGGTCCGATTTTCCAATAATATTCAAATAGTTTCCAGCGAATATCAATGTTCAATGTGTATGTGCTGGATGATGTGGTGCCTTATGAAAAGTACGTTTTTTATGGAGTTGCAGATGTTGTAGTGGTCTGCATCTAATGTGCAAATTCTGTTATTCGCGATTAGCATGCTAAGCGGAGATTTAGCTTTATTCACTTCTTATGTTGCATTACTATGTAATTCAGGGATGACATTCATGTTGCTTAGCGTAATGCCCATAATCATTTGATATGAGAGTATATCAGCTAATTGGGTTCATGTTAATGTACTTTTAGTGCAGCATACTGCATAATGTGCTATCTCACAATTAGCATGCTAAGCGGAGATTTAAGCCCTTTTTTCGGATCAGTTTGATCCATTAAAAACAGTAAAAACAAAAGTTTATTAACTGACAGCTAAGCATAATACGGACAGTAAGATAGCGTTTCTGTGTTATTTAAGGTTACACTAGCAAGAGGCACAACCTCATTTGGCCATAATTGAAAAATAAACTTAATCTCCCACTATACAAATACATACTTCCTACGGGCACTGCACTAGTATATAAACGTCATTGTATTATCCACAAATAGCTAGATAGCCGCCTTGATCAACCCCGCCTCTTGAACAAAGTGTCAAGGGGCGGACTGACTCTCAGTCAGTCAGTCACACACACACCTGTGTGGAGGGTTGACCTCAGCAATCAGCCAAAATACTGTAGAATAACAGACTTTCACTAAAAATTAGTCAACAGAGGAAAATAAACTCTTCAGCGTCTCTTCTCCCCCTGAATCTTTTTTCTCTCTCTCTCTCTCCGATCTTTTCAGAGTATTTAAAGAGAATCAGCAGCTCTAACAGGTTCCTGTAGGTGAGAATTTAATCTGTGTGAGTGTGTGTGTAAACATGGTTAAAAGGATTTCATATGGAGGCAGGGCAAGGAGGAAAATGTGTTGTCCTCAGACACACACACTGGAAACACACACACAACCATGGCAAATACTATAGTAACACTTGGCAAACTGTGGAGAAATGCAGATAGAATATATTATTCATGTATTTATACTCCTACACACACATATACACTTATGCACACACACACACGCTTCAGAATTATGCAGTTCTACTTCATGCAAGCTTTACCTTTAACAAGCTCTATTGGCTTGACAATTCAAACTGTGAAGCAGCGCAATGCAATTTGCATGTACTTGCTCAACCAATCAGAGAGAGCCAAGCCCCTCCCACAGTACCAGCCACTGACTATACAGATGTCAGAATGCATCTTGACATCAACGCATCTGTTTTATGTGTTATGTAAAACAAAAACTTAAGAACTATAAAAATAAGACAGTTTTACGCTAGAATATAGTAAGAAATTGGGGAAAAAAATGACATACTTTACAGGCAAATTATGTTAAATTTACACTGAAAAGTTTTACAGTGTATATTTGTGTTTAATGTGTGTTTTTACCTGGGAACAGAGGATGAAGGTGGAGGGGAGGAAGGATCGGCAGGGTAGACAAAGACTTGGTTGGAGGTTTGATTAGAGGGGCTCTCCCTGAAGAGCACCAAAAAAAAACAACACATTATGAAATATGGCATCCAGCAGAGCATCCCCTCATTATGTAACAAAGCCAGGATCTAACAGGGGGCACTAACTATTGATCACTGAGCTGGGATATTAATGCTACAGTTCATCTGGAGCCAAATTAACCCACATAATAACGGTTAAGCAGGCTGCATGTTTTCCTCATCTGCTAGTATGTTTGGCTGCAAAATGTCCTATTACTCAAAAAGAGTAATGCTCTTCAAAAGAGCATATTTTTACATCATGGTGTTGTAGTTAGTAGGGCCACCTCACAGCAAGGGTTCAAATCCCGGTGGCTCTTCTGAATGGAGTTTGTACGTTCTCCCTATGACAGCGTGGGTAGACACGATGACATCAAACGTCTAACATGCGCGTGTAAATTCCATTCACTTTCAATGGACAGACAGGCATCACGTGACGTGACGGCTGCGTGACGGGTGAACTACGCCTCAAATACGTGACATGAAGAGCCGTGTGACTGTTAAGTTAAGTTACCGGTGCTGCTGATCGCTTCTGAAGTACTTTTAGGTTGTTTATCTCATGGCAACGCGTTGTCACTGGCAACTTGTCAGCATAGTGACGAACGGGCAGCAGCTGCAACGACAACCTCACACACATTATAAACATAATAATCATTGGAAATCAGGATTTGTGAAGTTATGGCTTCAGTGCTGATGTTTAGCCACAGGGTGGCGCAGTTATTACACCGGCATCAGTATCAAGCATGATATGACTGATATGTGATATATACATGATATGATATATGATATATGATTATGATTAATAATAAATAATAATTATGTTCATAAATGTGAACCATGTATGGTTCAGAGAACAGTAGCCTATACTAGTGTATGATATTTTTTTTTTATCCAGTGAATGCAATGCGCTTCCGTACACAAGCTCTCCCAACAGAGCTCTATAAAGGCTGTACACAATACAACAGTAAAGACAAAACATGCGTATCGGCTCTATCTCACGGCACAATAAATAATTTTATTGCACAAAGTGCCGACTACAGATGAACGCAAACAGTAGATAAGGTGTTAAGGAACAGCACAACATCAGACAGAATCCTCACATTAACGGTTTGTTTAACGATTGTTGTTTCAGTACCACGGACAGCTCATGCGTAACAGAACATGCGCATAGCCTACGGCAACCAGTTAGTGTGGAAACCATTAAGGACACAACACCGGCCTTTAATCTTTCTGTTGTCTCACGCCAGTGTTTACTTGTACTGTTTAAGGTTGAGCCGCCAGCCGTTGTGAGAAATAAAGCACGACGCGGTGCGAGCCGCAAATATAACGACCACCCGTCAACGAAGAGTTCCAGGGTGGTCACAAGGGCCGAGTTACAAATGCAATTATACATTTATTTCCTTTCTTACATACTTGTTTATATTTTTTGTAACAAAATATGTTTTTTTATCAAACTATGATGGCGAATTTTGAGTTTAACAGCTGCTTCGCTTCACAATTAAAGCAATCCATGTTTTACCAAGAGAGACCTATTACACAGTTTAGGCTGTTTCAGTCTACCTAAATGCAATTTAAGGACACGCCTCGGCTGATGCTTAATTAACTGTATGTCCAAGCGCATAAAATTACTCAAGAAGCATCCTTATTCATTGGACAGGTCCGCATGGCTACATAATATTCAATTTGTACATTACAGCTGATGCGTAATGAACTGTATGTCCAAGAGCTAACTGGGAACTGGCTGTGAGCGTCGCACTTTACTATTACTATTTTTAAGTAGCTGAAATTATTTTAATTATCCCTTTCACCCTTGCTATCATTAAATATCAATTCGATATTCAGAGAGAGAGAGAGAGAGAGAGAGAGAGAGAGAGAGAGAGAGAGAGAGAGAGAGAGAGAGAGAGAGAGAGAGAGAGAGAGAGAGAGAGAGAGAGAGAGATTAACAAGGAAATAAAAACGGGCCTGAAAATAATAGAAATATCCTGACAGCTCTGTGGGGGCTTGGAGTTCATCTATAAGTTCTGCTTTCTTATAACCAATCCCATGTGAAGCTGAGACTCTGTAACAGCTGAATTGTTATAGGCGTACACACACACAGGCGTCCGCTACGTTCGCTCGTGGCAGTGGCAGGCGACGCGTTCTAGGCGTTTAAGTATAGTGTGCTGGCATAAAAGACCCCTGACACAGACACACACAGACACACACAGACACACACACACACACACACACACACACACACACACACACACACACACACACACACACACACACACACACACACACACACACTTTTCAGTAATTCAGTTAGTCTGGTAGAATCTCTGAAACATTTATGTGACCCAAACAGTAACTGAATAAACCAAAGTTAGAATCTTGCACTGGACTGCACTGAGCCTCTCTGTTCATCAGAATCAATGGAAGTCGTAAACTGGAATAAAAGATATACGAGACAAGCATATTTACACTGTAGAAGTCTTCTGAACTCCATGACGGGCATCTTCTAGTGTTTTCTCCTGGTGAGTTAGTTCACCAGAAATCATTGAAGATAGATTTAAGTGGACAGCTATCTCTGAATGACACCATAACTTTCCAAAGACTGCACAGTGAATGGGATTTCTACCTGCGGAGATAATCCGGGTGAAAAACCTGATAAGTAAAAAGCACTGTACTCCGACGGAGGAACAAATTTATGGATTTAGCTCAACCAATTTTGACCCCGGACATCTGGCAGACAGCAGACAACTGGAAAACAGGTTTGAACTATAGGTCTTCCTTTGTCACAGCAGACACTTTGACTTGTCATAGTAGGAAAAGCACAGATGTTTCTGACAACACTTACAATGGCTCCGTTCTATTCATGTGTCCGTGTGACAGTGAGCCAGCATGCACAAAGCAGCACCCTTGAACTAAAGCAGCTCAATGGAACTCAGCTATCATCAACTTCATTATCTACACCTGTGTTTTGAAAAGCCAGAAATGGGAGATGGCTGCTGAAAAGTTTTTGGTAATGAGTATTATAATCAGTGCTTGCCATGGATGTGTAAAGAGAACCAGATACAGTGTTGGAGGGGGTTCTGCTTATTCCCTATGAAAGTTGCTCAGTTGCACAAGAGCCAAAAAGAAGTTTTGACATTTGTGCATAAAAAAATACCCGGATCTTCTGCTGCTCTTGAGCTTCTATTGGACCTATAGGACTTGTGCACTAAACACTTCCACCAGCCTTCCTGTTAAGCAATCTGCTCACTTAAGTATGAATAAAATGACTTATGGCTCTTCTAGACTTTCCAAATGTTAATGGACAGAATGGTTCAATTTCTGTCAGTGAAACAAGTCATTTTGTGGGGGCTGTGACCATCTGAATTTTCTTTTTGCTGATTTAGAGACGTTTCTTTACAAATGTTAGTCTTCGGGGGGAAAGTCTTTCTGGGTCCAATGGTATCATGTGACGCAACCATAGACTCGAGTTCAGCGTTACACTCGTCTCCACCTTGTTTCTGATACGGGGAGCAGACCATATCTGGACTGTGGAGGAGTGAGAGGGATCTGATCACTGACTACAGCCTCTCTACTCCTCAACCTGACTGAGAGAAGTCACTGCTAATTCATGTTAGCATTAACTGGAGCATTAACTGGGATGTTAGTTTTGTCTAGCAAAAAACAAAAACAAAAACAAAATGTATGTTACTAACCTCAGAAAACTGAGCAGCGACTCCTTGGAGTGTCTGTTAGTCCAACCAAACGCTGAACAAGACATTTTTACTGAACAAAATGTTCAAATAAACTGTCATTAAGTGAAAATACAGTGAAAGGGTCAAAGTTATGACACCAAACCGCTAAACGTCCTTTTTTCTATATATATATATATATAATGTTATATATAACTTTATTGACACGTTGCCGTGGATACGCATTGCTCTGCTTCTCTCCTGATGACGGCTCGCCCTGTTAGTGACCTGTCAATCAAAGGTAGCCACACCCCAAATCATACGATTCTTTATCTTCTATTTTCTTCTAAGTGGGGCCATTATTAGAACTTAGCGCCCCCTGCTGGAATTTTTGGTAAAAAGCAGCTTAAGGCACTTCCTGGTTTGCCTCCCTGCTCAGACCCGGAGTTTGCCGCCTAGACGCAACCGGAATATGTAATTCCAACGTTAATACCACTATGTCAAATCAGCATCAATGCATATGACTCTACTAGGGGCCTGGTGCCAGCGAAGAAGAAAAAAAGGCAAAAAAAGTATCTTGTGGTGCAAAGTGGAAAAACTCCTCTAGAGAGACAATTCAACCTGCAGCTGTAGTTATGGGGAGAAGCTGCTATCAACATAAACATGCTGCTTCCCAGGTGCTCTGGTTTGTGACAAAAGTGAAAAATCGCAGAATTTCAGTGAACTGTTTAATTATGTGAACAAACTGGAACCCCAGTTTTTTGTATTTGTGGACCACTGCCAAAGTGAACAGAGGGATTAGCTGCACAAAGTTTAGCAATCTCTGATAACGTGTATTTGTTGTGGGGATGTAGGCATCTTTCAGGAAACAAACAGATCTAGAGTTAAAGTCTTGAACCAGCTCATTGATCAGTCTCCTAATTCCTCCTCCCAACACTCCTCATTTGGGATCCACTGAAAAAATGGAAGCACTGGTTAATACTGGAATTAATGAATGAACCTCAACCACACACACTCTGCAACCACAACCTTGCTGATAATGATGGCGACAAAAGGATAGAGAACAGCTCTCTCCCTCTTGGGCTGACAAGACTCTTAAGGCCAGCAAGGTCACCAAAAGTTTTCCTCATCAGCCTCCCTCTCCCTGGTTATCTTTAACAAGCCGAGAGACAGATGTGATGTAAGTTAATGGATGCCACCAAGCTGCTCTGACATATCTCAAATTACTGCAATTCAAGCCAACAGCAAGCCAATTTGCCTGGCATCAGTGGACCGGCAGGGTCCCCTGCTGGACTCCTGGGCATGGATGGAGAGCCTGGTACAGTGGCCCCGCCCACACCCACAAACAGATCTTCTGCTGGACGCCATCCTGGCCCAGTTTTCTATCAGTCGTAGTAGAATGAACCAGATGCACTCAACTCATTCTGCAGATTCATCAAATTTGATACCAATTAATAATTCTGCTGAACTGGAAACAAAAAAATTCCCCAGTCTTTCAAGCTTTAATGAATGATATAATGAAACATTTGCAGTTAGAGAAAATAAACCTGAGAGGTAAGATAATACCTTTTACACAACATGGCAGCCATTTATGGACTATTATACCAAATATAACCCCATGAAAAATTAACAACTGTGAATTTTAGAACACTTGACATCCTCCAAGTTGTATTATTACTATATAAATCTCATTTTATTTGTAAACCTGATTATTGTTTTGATATTTGATTTGACTCCACCTAGATTTTTGTTTGTTTGTTTGTTTTTGCTTTTATTTTTCTACTATCATTCTGTTCTTTCGTGTTGATTTCAAGCATAAATTTACATGTGTCTTCTTTATTTTTGTATGTGAACGAAAGAAAAAACAAAACAATAAAGAGTAGTTGAAAAAAAATTGATACCAATTACTTTTCAGCCAGTCTGTTTTCACAAGGAAACTTGAAAATGTCTTCTAAAGCTAAAAACTTTTACATTTTAATTTGTTTTTAACTGAAACTGTTGAGTCAATCCATCCTTGCTTCAGTTCTATGAGTGCACTGTAAAATATGTAAATTTACAGTGAAATCTGAACAGTATTCCACTGTATTGATGTCATACAATGTCATAATAAATATGCGATTACAGCACTTAAAGAGAATTACATTATTTACAGAAAATAACTGTAAATTTACACTGAAAAGTTTAGTGTGACATCTTTAACCCTCCTATACTCTTGGGGTCCTTTTTGACCCCAAATCATTTTCAACATGCGATTAACATAGGTTAACTTTCATAGAATTGCTTGAAATTTTCAGCATATGTGCCCCTTTATGCATGCACACAGTCAAACTTGAAAATTAGGCCCTAATTTTGTATATTTGACTAAAACTGACCAAAAGTAATGAAAAAATATGAAAATTATATATCAATGTGTTGGTCTTGACGTGCCGTGAAAGGTGAATAAAAAAAGTTGTCAATCATTTTTTTCTACATGTCTTAAAACCAGTCTAATGCCATGGGGTCCTTTTTGACCCATGAGGACCATGAGTGTTATTCTTCTTCTTTTTTTGCTGACATCCAAAAATGAACAATGTTCTCTACTCTGTGCATTCTCATCAAGAAACGTTTTTTTTCCACTATAACTATTGAAAAAATATTCAGGTTTTATTACCTTTTTTTGCCTCTTGAAATGAGGCTTAATTTTGTATATTTGACTAATACTGACCAATTAATAATGAAAAAAATATGAAAATTATATATTAATGTGTTGGTCATGAGTTGCCTTAAAAGGTGAAAAAAAAAAAAGTTGGTAATATTTTTTTTTGTACATGTCGACGGGAGGACTACACAAGGGTTAAGAAAGGAGGTGGGATTGCCATTTTGTTTTAATAATTTTATCTAGTGACAGACATTTTTCAGAATTGCTTCTTTTGAATATTTTTCTCTTCATGACGATCTACAAGCTCCCTAAACACTGTGCAAAATGTGCAACGGGCAGTCCATCCATTATCTGCATTGACTTCAACTTCGTAGTTATTGTTTGTAATTAAAGTTAAAAATTTGTGACGATAACCTCTATGAAAGAAGCTCTAAAGAACTGTTGAGAGAAGTATTCATTCAGGCTTTTTCTTCCACGCCTGCCCCCGCAGTAGATACACTTTTAGATCATTTCAGTTCTAAAATTACAAATGTTATTGAAGCCATTGAGAAAAAAGCACCGTGGAGAAATGGCACGCTGGTAAAAAAAAAAAATGAATCAAAGAGAGTTAAAAAGCATTAAGACACCTATGACCTCACATTTATCATCTAGAAGGTAGAAATGACATCATTGCCAAAAATAATAACACACAAGCCTTAGACACTGTTGACAGGCTGACAAACCCTCCTTTGTCAATAGCCACTAAACTTTCATCCACTTAGTCATGCAGTGAGTTGGCCTCCTTCTTAACTGACAAATTGAGAAACAAGCTGTCAGTTTCTCCATATCAGGCAAAGGGGCTGTATTGTCCTTACGTCCACTTAGAACCGAAGCATGTCACTGTTTGGTCCCATCACTTATGACACTTTGGAGGAAATTGTGCAACATTTGTACTCCTCCTCCTGCTGCTGGCGTTATATCCCCACAGGCTTTTTCAAGATGTTTATTACTGCATCGCTTCAGAGCTTCTCTTCTCTCAGGCTATTCCCCTACAGGCCCCGAAAACTGCTGTTATAAAGACACTCTTAGAAGGAACAAGGAACAACTAGAACATTTATAAAGAAATTTTGAGTATGCTTGACTCTGGCTCGTGACTCCCACCGATACATTAATGACACTGCCGACTAGATTACAGTATATTATCTCTACCATTGCTGAGGTATGTGACAGATCAAGCTTTTAACATGTTTGTGTATAAGTGTGTGTGTGTGTGTGTGTGTGTGTGTGTGTGTGTTCTTGTGCTTCCTACATAGTGAGGACCACAACACGTTTTTAACCAACAGAGTGAGGGTGTTTTTGCAAAGTGAGGACATTTCGGCCAGTCCTCACTTTTTTAAAGCCTTTTTTGAGATTTCAGACTTTGTTTTAAGGGTTAAAGGTTACATGATAGTGATGATTAACTGAAACTGTATTGTGTGGTTACAAAACTAACTAAAATTATAGTGAAAATGTCCTTCGTTTTCCTCTTTGTCAACTTTTTTCATACATAATGAAGATGGATAAGACAAAGGAAATAAAGGCAAAATTTACTGTGACCTCTTTTAATCTCCCACCCAACAAATACCCCATTACAAAAACTAAAACTAATAAAAGCTAAACAAAAGCTAAAGTATTTCAAAAAATAAATACTAAACTAAAACTATCAAACTCACTCTAAAAACAAATTAAAACTATCTGAATTTGAAAACAAAAATTCACAACCCAATTAAAACAAAACAAAAAATTCAAAACTATTATAACCTTGATAGGAAGGCCCTCACAAAGATAGAAGTACAAGAATGTGTGTGTGTGTGTGTCCGTCCCTCTATCTGATCTGCTCTGATTGGTGGCCGCCACACAGACAATCAACGGCAGCTGCTCCTGTGACATTTGACACCACTGAGAGAGAGACAAAAACAGCTGAAAGTTCCCCTTGAACTGGAAGCACTTTTGGCCAAATCGCAGTTTCTATCAGTGAACACTTTGAGCATCCTGAGTTCTTCCTGAACGTCTACATATGTGTTTCGTGAAGAAAAAGTATAACAGCACTGAGCAGGGATAACATTGAACTGTTGTTTTATTATTCTAATATAAACTGCATTAACGGAGATAATTTGTCCAATTTCTCTTCAGTGGGTTTCTGTCTGCTCTGTTAGCTAGTTTTTAAGCCC
The DNA here is from genome assembly GCF_030273125.1 of Centropristis striata. Lineage (NCBI taxonomy): Eukaryota > Metazoa > Chordata > Actinopteri > Perciformes > Serranidae > Centropristis > Centropristis striata. The sequence goes on from NC_081540.1 coordinate 16,770,635, forward strand.
GCTGAATATCCAACTCAAAGACAGGTTTTCTCATCTGTATTGTAGGCGTTGATTTGCATTTTCCAGTATTTGGTGAATGAACACGACTGACGATGCCTTCCTGCTCTTTCATCTGTTTCCAGTGTCAGCAGGTACACAAGCTGCCCACTTTCACACTCTGTACTTATTTTGTGTCATGAAGGAGGTGTATCTGGATAAAGTACAAAAGGAAATAAAGAGAAAGGCACAAAGCAATGTGGGACTGGGACTTCAACAGTGATTTGGTAAATGATAAGTCGTAGTGCATTAATATATCACCTTTACACAGACACACAGACACACACAGACAGCAAGCTACTGTGCAAGGCTCTGGGAATCATTGGGAGCAATTTGGACAATTTTGGAGTCTCTCACTCAGACACTTGTGGGCGTGAGGAGCAGAGGATCGAATCACTCATGATTAGTGCACAAACGCTCTACTCACTGAGACACGGTCCCCACAGTAACTAATCTATAGCTTGTAAAACAATGACTTAGTTCCCTCTGAGAGAGGCAGCTAATCCACAAACCAGCAAATTCAGATCTTAAGACAGATGTTCTACCTGGTGTGTACACTTGTATGTATGGATGGATGCTTTTTCAGATAATACTGCACCAGGCAAAAGCAGTGTTTCTATTAAACCTCTGAAGTCCAGGAGATTTTGGTTCAAATTTGTCAGCTTCCTATGCATTCTGTCTCTGTTCAGCATCTTTCAGTCTGTCCTTACATCACGCTCCTTTTTGTTGACACAAACTTGGCTATCTGTCAGATTTTTCATTTTATTTTAATTAAAGTATAAAGCTGCCAGGAACCCAAAATACAAACAAAAGACACAGGTGTCTTTGGAAATGTATCATTTTTTTTTTTTTTTTACCATTTATACACACAAAAACAGCAGGTCTAGAAACATAAATGGCACACTGTGAAAGCTCCTATGATTGAACTTTAACTGGCTTTCTCAACTTGTCTACATATCATATATAAATAAAGTTATTACTGGAAATAAAACGTGTCTTTTCAATAAATAGATGAACTCCAGAGGGTTAAAGTCTAAGCGGAATTTTGTAAATTCGCATAAAAGAAAATGCAAATTTGGGACGTTTCCATCAACTGGCTTAGAGCAAATAAACAAAGCTGCAGTAACATACTTTGGTCAGTAGATGGCAGTGTAATGTATTTCTGTTGGCTAATCCATCAGTAAACAGGTTAAGTAAAGAGAAACAACAAAAAAAGAGGTTGCAAATTGGACAACTTTGGCCACCCAGAAGAGAAAATGGAGGGAAGACATGGACAACGTAAACAGCTTTTTCTTCTTCTTTTGGGTTTTCCGGCAGACAGGAAACAGCTGATCAGTCATGTGAGTTAAATGTTCACTATAACTGAATTTATTCAGAAAATGCCTTTCCTCTTCTCCCGTTTAGTGAATTAACTATTTTTCCAAAAAGACAAAAACACCTCAAGCTAGCGTACAAACTTTTACACTCATTTTCAAAAGTTATATTGAATTTTGGCGTATCTATCAAACTTTTTTCATACGATTCTTCAAAATGCGGAGAAATGTGTTGACGGAAACGCAACGAATGACAAAATCTCTCCACTTTACCATCACGTAGTAGAGTAGGATTCAGGTTGAACCTGTGATGACACTGACTGTTGGACCTACCGGCTGTTTTCCAGGCTGGAGGCGGGGTTAACCAGGTCAGGCATGGCGGTGGGGGAGGTGGCTACTGTCGTCATGACAACCAGCTCAGGGTCCAGGATGTAGATCTCTTCTTGGGAGATTTCTGATACGTAGTTAAGATGTTCCTGGTGAAACATGAAGTAGGGCACACTAAATCACACTAAATCCTCAACAAAAAATATTCATTTAAGGTTTTTATGTTGCATGAAACATCTCTATGAAGCTGTTTGCAGAGAGTTTAGCTGCTTATTTATCATTCAGGTTTCCAAAACGGTAAGGTGATTGTGATCATTTCTACAGAGCCGGCATATGTCGCTATAATTCTTAGAGTAAAATAAATGTCTCTCAGCTCAGTTACATTATGCAAACGAGTGGAGAGGTACTGAACTGTGAGCTGGCTTTTTCTCAGCACCTGTGTACCTACTCCTAGTGATCACATCTGTGATGATCTCAGAGTGGCGGCAAACTGGAGCACCTGCACCTGCTTTCTGAAGCCACATTCGAACAAAGAACTGTGGAGATGTGGATGGAAGAGAGGAATATATCGCAGGGAGACCAGTACCCTGCCTCTGACAATTAAACGATATACAGGTACATCTCAAAAAATTTGAATATCGTGAAAAAGTTCAATATTTTCTGTCAATCATTTCAGAAAGTGAAACTCATGCATTATATAGATTCATTATACAGAGTGAAATGTTTCAAGCCTGTTTTTCTTGTAATTTTGATGATTCTGGCTTAGAAATAATGAAAACACAAAACTCAGTGTCTCAGAAAATTAGAATATTGATCGTCAGTTGAATATGTGAGTGAACATTTTTTGTGTGTTTTTTGTAATTTTTTGTGTGTTTTTTGTCATTTTTGTATTTTTTATGTGTTTTTTGTGTTTTTGTCACTTTTTGTGTGTTTCAAGTGAAACTCCTACATTATATAGATTCATTACACAGAGTGAAATATTTCAAGCCTGTTTTTCTTGTAATTTTGATGATTCTGGCTTAGAGATAATGAAAACACAAAACTCAGTGTCTCTAAAAATTAGAATATTACATTAGATCAATAAAAAAAAGGATATTTTAAACACAAATGTCAGGCTCCTGAAAAGTATCTCCATTTCTAAACATTAATACTTGGTTGGTCATTTTTTGTGTGCGTTTGTCATTTTTTGTGTGTTTTTTGTCTTTTTTGTGTGATTTTGGTGAGGGGTTTTATGTGTTTTTGTTAAAAAAAAAATTGTGTTTTTGTATGTTTGTGTTTTTTTGTCATTTTTTTGTGTCTTTTGTGTTTTTTATGTGTTTTTATGCGTTTTTGTGTTTCTATGTGTGTTTTTGTCATTTTTCAAGTGAAACTCCAACATTATATAGATTCATCATACATTTAGTATTTAAATATTTCAAGCCTGTTTTTCTTGTAATTTTGATGATTCTGGCTTAGAGATAATGAAAACACAAAACTGAAAAAGTGTGTCAGCATAAAACGAGAATATTGCTGGTCAGTGTAATGTGCTGGTCCTGGGTCAGTGGTGGTTTGGGTCCATGTCCTCTGCTGCTGTTGCTCCACTGTGTTTTCTGAAGTCCACAGTCAACATAGCAGCCATCTAGCAGGACATTTTAGAGTCTTCATGCTTCCACAAGCTCTTTGGAGATGCTGCTTTCATTTTCCAGCAGGACTTGGAACCTGTTTACACTGGCAAAGGTACCAAAAGCTGCTTCAATGACCATGGTGTTACTGGGCTGGACTGGCCAGATAACTGGGCTGACCTGAAGCCCATAGGAGTCTATGGGCTGTTGTCAAGAGGAAGGTGAGAGACACCAGATGAGCTGAAGGCTGCTATAAAAGCAACATGGTGCTGGAGGCTGATCTCCTCCGTGCCACCAAGTATTAATGCAGAAATTCATGATTCAAAAGGAGCCCAACCAAGTATTGATGTATAAAAATGAACAAACTTTTCAGAAGCCTGACATTTGTGTTTAAAAATATCCTTTTTCTTTATTGATCTTATGTAAAATTCTAATTTTCTGAGACACTGAGTTTTGTGTTTTCATTATCTCTAAGCCAGAATCATCAAAATTACAAGACATACAAGCTTGAAATATTTGACTCTATGTGTAATGAATCTATATAATGTATGAATTTCACTTGAAACAAACAAATGACAAAAACATACATAAAAACACACAAAACACACATAAAAAAACACAAAAAACACACAAACACAAAATCCCACACCAAGAAAGACAAAAATACAAAAATGACAAAAACACAAATAAAAACAAACAAAAAATGACAAAAACACACATAAAAACAAGAAAAAAAAACACATAAAAACACACAAAAAATGACCAATCAAGAATTGATGTATAGAAATGAAGATACTTCTCAGAAGCCTGACATTTGTGCTTAAAACATCCTTTTTTTATTGATCTTATGTAATATTCAAATTTTCTGAGACACTGAGTTTTGTGTTTTCATTATCTCTAAGCCAGAATCATCAAAATTACAAGAAAAAATCGGGGAGTTTCACTTTCTGAAATGATTGACAAAAAATATTGAACTTTTTCTTGATATTCTATTTTTTTGAGATGTACCAGTAGATTAATAACTCTATGTAGCTAGATGCAGCAGTAGATGCCTCTGTTGCTCTGGTGTAGGAGCCACTTGTCAGAGCAAAATGCCAGCTACGCCCTCGCTACCCAAACGATGGGAATTATTATGCAGCTGGCAAGAAACCAAATTCTGTTCATGCTCATGAAAAAGCAGACATCTGCTGAAGTGTTAATGTGAGCCTTGAGATGAGCCAGGTCACCCGAAAAAAAAAAATTGCTCTCTCCTCAAGGCCGTAACTTTCACTGGAGACACTCTTCAAAATCTTATTTTTGCCACCCTTACACTTATATTATCTTAGTAACTTTAGAAATACATTACTTTGCAAGCAGAACTACTGCCAGTTAATTACTGTAAATTTATACTTAACATTTTTACAGGGGAATCATAGTTTCACTCACCAAAATAATGATAAATATTGTCCTCCTGCTGTCCGCTATTATCTTGTTCTTACAGTAATTTAGCTTTATGAGCAGCAGCGAGCCAAACAAAATCTATTATATTTACACAATTTTCACCTAAAGGCACTAGAACTGACCATCAATCACTTGCAACAAGACACAGTGCTCTCTGTAGTAAAGAGGCAAATGTATTAATTCCTTGAAATGATATAAAATGACATCGAGTGAGTTAGGGGAGGAAGACTTACCTGTGCTCTGTCTATCCGGTAGAAACGATCTGCTGTTGTAGCTTAAGAGACAAACAGAAACACAGTGGAAACCAATGAGACATTCTCTGTGGTGACAGAACTTATCACTAAAAAGGTTCTGGCAACAACAGCATTCATCAGAGTTTAATGTAGGGCTGGGCGATATATCGACCTAAAAATATATTGATATATTTTTAAATGTGATATGGAATCAGACCATATTGCATATATCTATATAGTTCAATTTTTTTTCTTTCATCATATATAAATGTTGCCCTGACTAGGTTTTGCTTTTCTAATGTTCGTTATTCTCATAAATTGTTATTCTTTTCTATATAAATATATTTATTTCAGATTTTTTTTTTTTTTAATCTAAAATGTGCACTTTATGGAGCTTTGATTTTTTTTTTAAAAAAGGTACTCCTGTTGCTATACAGTATTTATGCTCACTTAAATAAACGGTTTCAATAAAACTACTTGTGACATGTCATATTTGGCTTTGACTGAGCATTTGCTCTCACTTTCCCATAAAAATATCAGGATATATCTCGTATATTGATATTCAGCCTAAATATAAATATAATAAATATACTGCTGAATACTGCTAGACTGAAAACAACTGTATATGTGATAACCTGGAGGCAAGCCGGAATTGTGACAGACAGACGGACTGAATGTGATTTTTGACTGTCTCTTACACCGTAACATGATGGGTTAGGGTTAGGGATATGACTTTTGGTCCATATCGCCCAGCCCTAGTTTACGCTACAAAATACATGTGGTCAAATGTGTCCGAGACCACCTTGGCAAGTGGTTTGAGTGATCTGATCACAATGCATCTTGGACCCTCTTTACACTTGTATTTAGCGCTGACCACTTGTGATATGATCGCCCGAGACGCATTTTAAAACCAAGTGTTACCAGGCTCTATGTGTCAGCCCTGTGATGTTCTGGCTTCCTGTCCATGGTGTACCCCACCTATCGCCCAGTGAGGGTTCGTATGCTCTGTGCAGCTGAATTATGCAGAAAGAATTAATTACTGGATCAGGACTGGGACTCGGAGATCTCAGAAGCTTAAAGCCTCTTCCCGGTGTCGGGTTGGACTATAAGGTCACATACAGTAGGTTTATTTATGAAGTGAAATATCCCCTTAATGAATCCACAGGATGACAAGATAACGGATCACCTGCGAACCACACACACAATTCTCTGTCCTCTTCAAACATTTCTCTCTCTCTTTCAACTCGCTGTTTGTTTTGTTCTTTCTTTGTTCTCGGTTAAATTCCACCAGGACTCTGCCCGAGCAGAGGGGCGCGCCATGTGTGTGTGTGTGGGTTTGTGTGTGTGTGCGTGAATATCATTGTGTAAGATGCATGGCTCTGCTCTGTGATATTTTTGGTAAGCTGCTGCTGTAGGAGATTAATATTCATGACATTCACCAATAAACAAGATCTGATGGAAGTGCGCTTTATGTTATTCCGAGAAACTCTAGAATCTGTTTGCATGTTGCAGGTTTGTGTTATATATATATATATATATATATATATATATACTTATGATGTATATAATGAGCTAAAAAAACATGACCTGACCTTGCCAGAAATCAATTTTGCAGATGAAGAAGCTGTCACTCAACAAGTTTGAGCATAGCTGTGTTTTCATTCTCGGCTAAGGAAAGAGGCTGTGCTATTTTGGTGCAATTGATGTGGAATGTTGTGGTTATCATTATTATTTGTCTGCTGAACACATATTTGACTTTATCCTAGTCTGCAAGCTCCAGTGTTATAGATGTTTTTCTTATAATGCTACAATGTTGCAATTTTTCAACCTGGGTCCTATTTCCCCAAGTTTTTGTGTGCACGTGAATAATGTGGATAACAATGCATGTCTAGTATTGAGCGAGGGGTTCCTGTTTGTCACTGACAGGCTCAGATTGTCAATTTAAGAGACAACATAGTGGAAAGATAGAGAAGTTTATTCCACAGTTACAGTTAAAGTTTCCCTCTTTGTGTTTCTATCCCTCCACTGAGGTCTGCAAGCAAACACTGTCTGGAAACCATAAAGAGTAGGACTGTCACTGTGGAAGATTTAAAATTAATTTGAGGACGGGGGATTTTGTCCCCCAATACTTCCAATTGGAAGTGCATTAATCAATGGCTTTCTTTATGGCCAGTATACAGGAAGGAAAACCTGTTTAATGTTCATACACTGAAAGGCCCTGTAATTATTATTTCAATCATCTATATAAATTCTACAAAGAAATACAAATTCAGTGCTTTTACCTTAAAATAGCAGTTTTTCACATCATGCATTGTTTGTTGTGTCCTCAGTTTTGTCTGTAAATTGAATCATTCACTAAACCAGTTCATTGGCTTAATTAGTTGATATTCCCAAGTAAAATGTAATTGAGGGACATCAGTGAATCTGCAATTTACTTGTGTATTTTCATTAAAAAAAAAAAAGTGGTTCTTTTAAATAAATATTACTTAGAAACAGCTCGAGTAAAGATTACAAACATTTTCTGTGTGGAAAAACTTGCCTTTTTTTAAGTAAATGTCACTCCAATTTTTTTCAGTGTATGTACTATCAACTTTCAATGACATTTTCCTTAACCAATCACCAAAGACATTTTCAGGCCGAAGCAGCTAACTTCCAGTTTAGCCCTATGCTCAGTTAAATGGGGATAGAATAATTAAATCCTGTGGCTCTTCTAGACTTTCCCAATGTTATCAGAGAAAATGAATTCAATTCTAAAAGTGAAATGAGTCAATTATTGGAGGCTGTGATGCTCAAAACTATTAATTCAGTGTTTTACAGCTGCAAAGAGCAGCCACAGAGTTAGCTTTAACCCCTTAGCGATCACCCTCCTTTATAGAGGATTGGGGGTTGTGGGCAGTGGATCTTTAGGGGGAGATAGCAGGTCAACAGCAGATGCCACATAGAAGTGGTGTACACCATCTGAAAGCTGGGAACCTGAAGATTAACCCATTTAAGCCGGGAAAGCATTACCGCATTTCTACCATTAAAACCGTGGGCGCTCTTGCGTTATTCTACCATTAACACCGGGGGCGCTTAGGGCGTTCCCGGTGGCACACCTGGTAGAGCGCGCACCATAGAGGCGTCGTAAGCGGGCGGCCCGGGTTCGAATCTGACTCGGAGCCCTTTCCTGCATGTCTTCCCCTCTGTCTCCCCCTTCACTCTGTCCTATCAATAAATCCCAAAAATGGCCAAAAAATGTCTTTAAAAAAAAAAAAACGGGGACGCTCTTGCGTTATTCTACCATTAAAACCAGGAAATCGGATACGTCGTTTTGTAGTATTTGTAGTTTTTTCCACCTATTTTCAGTCTCTTGGCCAATGAAATGCATCAATATACATGTGGGAGTGTTGCAATGCCACATGGGACTTTTCCAGAACTTTGAAATCATGGCGGAAGACGACTATAGCTGAGGGAGCTCAGCAGTAAGATCTTGATGAAAACAACACCGGCGATTTTATTGCTGATCCGGACTTTGAACCCTCGGAACCAATCGACCGGGATTTATGGATGAGGAATATGTTTTTAGATGACATATTTTCACCGAAGAACAGACAGATTTGTGGCCATCTGGAGATAACAATAATAATACTAATTGATTGTGATGATATAAGAAATCATGACTGTTTGTCTTATATTACTTTATGCATCGTTGAGAACCCTGAAAAGTGCAATATAGATAAAATGTATTATTATATTTTATTATTATGATTATTATTATTTATTTATTTTATTACAGTAGGCTAATGAGAACTATGTCTATTTCTTCCAATGGTCATATCATGTTTGCATCTTGCTAATGGGCATGTATTAGTATTATGCATAGGATTTTTATTCAGTCAAATGTAACATTTGCTGAGTTTGTTGATTTTTTTAAAAACTTTATTGAAGGTTTGAACAAATGAACTTCTCATGAAAGCCACGGGTATAAGCTCTCAAATACTTTTTGAATTTAATTTCTATCTGCTACAGAGGCTGAAAAATCTTCTGTTGAATTTCCAGAAAACTTCAGGTTTTAGGGTTTTTTTTCAAAATTGCCATAGGTTTTACAGGCATTTTTTCCAGGCGTTTTAGGCCTAAATGGGTTAACTAAAGTTGGTTGTGACCAGAACACACAAGTGGCTGATTAAAAATGGTTGACAGTTAGCCTGGCAACTCCAAAGTGTCTAGTCTCCAGAGAGCCAAATGAAAAGAACACAGAGTTGGCCAGTAAGTAAAATGATGCTGTTTTTGTCTGTACTTTGCATATGTGGATAAGTGGACAAGTTGAGTCCAAGTAGTAGAAAAACTAGTCAAAAAAGAGTCAACAAAGTGATTTACTTACAGTCAAGGAAACACCACTTTGGAGATAATCTTTGCGAGGAAAGATTCTTGGCTGCCTCCTCCTGAATGACAAACAGAGAGAACTGTTAAGATTACAGAGCTGGAGCAAAGTGGTTAACATTGATCCATGTATCTGGAGAACAGAAGAACCAACGAGCTGATTGAGCAGCTCTGACAGAAGGACAGAAGAATGAGGGATGGGTGGGAAGAGAAGAACAGAACAGGTTTTTTTGTTTAACAGAGCAACTGTGAAACTGCAGGTTAATGCCAGAAAGTATGATAGTGACGTATCACATCCTTTCTATGGAGGATATGAATTGTTACTATCAGGACGAAACCCCTTGCAAACTAGCTAAGAGTTATACCTTTTGGTACAACTTTGTCTTTAGTTGTTGTATTTGTTTGACAGTTGCCACCGACACAAAAGTAGGGGTGGGCGATATGGCCCTAAAAGATTATCACGATATTTCAGGGTATTTTATTACAAAATACTGAAAAAGATATAGAAAGTAAGATTTTTTTAGTCTGTATAAATAAATAAATCTAAATATAATACTCTTGACTCTTGAGTATCAGCAAATTATTTTTTTTAAAAACACCTAGAAGAAGATTTTGTACAAGTAAAATGCATCAATCGTCCACTTTGAGAGCTATTTTGACAGTCTTCTTGTAAATTCTGTGGTGGATTTAACACACTGTGCTCTTATTTTGAAAGCTGCATTATTTTAGCGACAGGAAGTAGCTTTTTTGTGATTAACACAACTTTAATTGTTAGCTAACGTTAGCTTGCGGCTAACGAACGGCACAATGCAGCAGTGTGTTCGGACCGTTTGGACCTCTAACTGGCCCAGACAGGTTGATAGAATACAGTTCGGACGGAGAGGTGGGTTTTGACGGACACTCTGCTGAACAGAGACACAACGCAGACTCTGGCGGACCGACATGGTCTAGGTCATTAATGGAAACCCTTACGCCACTACGTCAAGAAGTAGGAATGTTGCCAATATCATGATATGCATTTATTTTACTCATAAAAAAATAAACCGTGCGGAGGCGGTTTCTGAAGATATTCAACCATTGGACAAGCACTTCCAAAGAAGGATAGTGAGTACATTAAGCCTGTACTGAGCCCATGTTGATCAGGTGGCTATAGACCCAAAAACCAATATGAATAATATACATAAATGTGTGCAAATTCAGCATATGAAAATGAGTTAATTATTGAGTGAATGTCAAACTGCTTAGCATTGTAGTTGCTTCAATAACTCCTGGCATTTCTGGAACTTAAGAAACCCCATTTTTATTTTGTCTTTTTTTTTTTGTCTTCACTGCTAGAAATAGAAAAGTGTTGTTTTGAGGGACTCTTTTAGCTGCTATTTCTCACAGCACAAGAGTGAATGATGCACGTGTACAGTGAATGGCTTAGAGATGCAAGTCAATTTTGATTGGCCGAACAATGCCACTTTAAAAACCGTGTTACCAGTGTACAACAGACACCACAACATACAAACTCATAACTAGATAAAGGAGGAAAACACAGTGAGGTCTTTGTTGGTCTGAATGGAGTAAAACAGCAAGTGAATAAATGAGAACACATCGACATCAACTTTGATTCAGTCTTGAAAGTTTAATAAAGTGATAAATCAGAATTGTAATGCTTGAAGGCACGGGGGAATTGTGTCTGTGACCTGAGCAAACTTGTCCACACCTTCACATCCCAACACCTCATTACTGAAACTTTTTGTATTTTGCTATCACTCTGACCTTTTTTTCCATCCAGCCTCCAATTAGCTCAGAATGCTGCAGCGAGATTTTTAACAAGATCAAAAAAACAGACAGCATATTACTGAGAATCCTGCCTTCCCGCTCTGACTCCCTGTTAGCTGTAGACTGAAGTTTAAAACCTTGTTCTTTGTTTACACAGCACTAAATGGTCTTGGCTCTGCTCCTGCCCCTGCACTACACTGTCAGACACCTTAGATCCTCCCACAAAGACTCCCGTCTGTCCACAGATCAAGGACTAAATGTTGTAGCCGTAGTGTTTCTCGGCAGAGGTCCCTAACTGTGAATTTCTCTTTCTCGACAAAAGTGTTCTTCTCTCCATTGATGTTTTCAAGTAAAACCTACACTTTTGCTGTTAACTGTGCCTGACATTTCATTATCCCTGCATTTGTTGGATGTCTTGTATGCTGCATGTTCTTTTGTTCTTTTTTTATGTAAAGACTTTGGTTGCGGTCTAATCCAACAGCTCTGCAGTAAATCCGCCTTTCATGAATTATCATCAGTTTTTGTTGAAACAGTTTCAAAGAGGTTGTGATTTAATGTGAGGATTATTTTAGAAGCTGAATGTGCTGCTTAGTGTTGGGGAGAATTGACACTACATTAGGGTGTGGCAATGGGATAAATATATCCGCTGGTACATCCCTGGTTGGTTTTTTTATAGGTAGACTCTGAAAAACACCAAGAGAGCTCTGGCAGCCACGTCGCACCCGAAGGCTGCACATGGCGGCACATCGCTCAATCTGAGTGGGGAGATCACAGACTGCATATATACAGCCAGTCTATAGGGGTGTTTCCATTACAGTCCAATACCTGGAATGAGGCAGGTCTCACTCGCCGAAACGCCCTTAATTTGAATACGAGCCGTCCTGAGCGGTCTTTTGTCCGGACGTTTTTTTGTCCCTCTAGAAGAGCAGGGTCGTTTTTCCCCCCTGAAAAAATCCTGGTTACTGATTGGATAGAACACTAAGCAGGATGTGACATAGTACCAGTCACCCCAACAACACGCACCATTTGTAAAAGCCGGCGAAGTAACAAGTAGTCACAAGCGACAATAAACATAAGCCCCTTTTTCAGAGTGTGGTCCCGCAAATCCCCACTATATTGCTGGAAAGATCTTTGCCGGCTCTTCGCCTTAGGGCTTTCATAGTGATCCCGTGAAGGCCTGATTTTCTGCCCTTCCATAGTGCAGTCCTGAACCTCCTGAACGAGGTGCACAGTAGCACAGTGCTAACAGGCTAACAGTTAGCTCTGTAGCAGTACAGTGTGTATATGCTGCTGCCGCAGGAGGTGTTCACTTGGCTGTTTGTTTACAACAAGCACTGGACACTGCACAGTTAGTGATGCCGGTTAATTCACAATGTTTATGATCAGCGGAGACTCTGTGCATAATTAGCCATGCTGCTTTGTTTATGATCAGCTGCTGGCGTTGTGATATGACTTTTGGTCCATATCGCCCAGCCCTATATAGTGGCAACATTCATTCTGGCGACTGGGTTGAAAACTAAATCATCATCAGTAACATTGGAACTATGACCAAATGTTTTTCACTTTTATCAACAAATGAAAACTGAATGTGAAAGAAGGACGAAAGGACAATGAAACTAATCAATGAAAAACTACCATAGTAACTGTACAAAATAGACGCTGTAGCCTCAAATTGCTGAGAAGACATGAAAACTGCTTAACAAAAAGGAGACAATGTCAAACTTTTAGAAAGTATGTCTTTTAGCATAAAAATGGGCTAATTGTCAGATAATCACTGCAGACTTCAATGCCTCCAAAACATCCAGACTCAGCTCAGCGCTGTGAGAAGTGACTGAATGTAAAAAGTCACCTTCCCAGAGATGTGGCTGGGGGAAAACAAGCCAAAGAAAGTAAAGTTGTTTTCCTTTCAAACAGCAAACCTTTCATGCAGACTGTGACAGAGACGCTGGCTGAAGTAAACACTCCTCCTCTCCTTCCTTGCGTTTGTCTGTACTTATCTAATCCTGCTGTCGACTTCGGCAGCAGTCTCGAGCGGAGTAAAACGCCCGCAGGCTTTTTACAGCAATCCTACAAACACCGAATCAAAAGCTGAACGCGTCTGACTGAATGACTCTTCTCTTCACCTTCTTTCTTCTCCCGTCTCTTCTCTCTTCACTCCTGTTTGTCTTCTTACACAGAAAGTTGCAGAGTTCTTCCTGTGTTTCGGTCAGATTTAGTAAGCCTTGTAGGCCTCTTTCTGATTCATTCAGCGCCCCGAGTCATGTGCGTTATTTATCAAACAGGAGCATCAGCCTGGAAGTGCAGTTTGCCTGTCGCTCCAGGTATCAGCAACGAGATGCACAAATAATGCATTAAATATAGTGTGTCATATATCTTCCAAGTTAAATACATGGTCACACAAGGCCTTAAAAATAAATGTCATGTAAATTAAACTAAATGAATGACATTTCAACTGCTTTCAGATCTTTTTTTTCCCATTTTCACCTGCAATAAGATCAGCCAATCAGAACAAGCAATGTCACAGATGGCAGCAGCTACACGACAATGTACAGTAACAGCAATATATCAAAAAAGGACCCTATGACATTACTTTTTTTTTTTTTTTTACCTTTTAAGGCAACTCATGATCAACACATTGATTGAGGTAATGACATTGATTGAAGTAATGAAAATTATATATCAATTTTTTGGTCATGAGTTGCCTTAAAACAGGGGTCTCAAACTCAAATTACCTGGGGGCCGCTGGAGGCAGTATGAAAATGACCAAAAAGACACAAAATTGCAACAAAAAAAAGACACAAAATGACTTAAAAAAGACATAAAATTATTTTTAAAAAGACACAAAATTACCAAAAAAAGACACAGAATTAACAAAAAAAGACAAAAATATTCAAAAAGACACAAAATTATTTAAAAAAGACACACAATTATTTTAAAAAGACAAAAATAACAAAAAAAGCCACAATTATTTAAAAAAAAGACAAAATTACTAAAAAAAGTAATTAAAGGGACCTTCCATACACAACACGGTAAAGTGCCATTCATATAAAATCACATTAAACTTTCATATCAAGGTGGGGGCCACAAAATATCGCCACGAGGGCTGCGAGTTTGAGACCCATGCCTTAAAAGGTGAAAAAAAAAAAGGAATTTTTTTCTACATGTCCTAAAACCAGTCTAATGTCATGGGATCCTTTTTGACCCCTGAGGACCATGGATGTTATATTTTTTTTTAGGAGTACACGAGGGTTAATGTGGCGTCTAGTGCTGACCTGCTATCCCCCCCTAAATATCAACTGCCCACATCCCCCAATTCATTATAAAGGGGAGCTGATGATGAAATGTAGACTCTGCCTGTCCTGGTCTTGGATGGTTAAAAAACAAACAAATAACGCAGACCTCATTGTTCTGGTCAAACAGTGAATGAATGAATATATACTGTATTATGTGCAACAAAAGTTTACCATATTTGGTCAAACTGTTTCTCCCACTCGATCACAAACTGCACCAGCGAGCATCACCAGTCGCCAGAGAACTGGAGATCAAACGGTGAAACGGGTGTTACATCATCTGGTTGCTACGCAACACAAAGTCTGACAACAACTCATGAGCTGTCTTCCTAGTGTTAGTGATCTAACCTATATAAAAACAAGATAGTGTTGTTAAAAATAACATTTACAGAGTTAGTGTTGCTCTGCTCGCTCCTGAAGAGGAAGATGAAAAGCTCATTGTGGAATGAAGGATGTGGGTACATGTCATCCACGTAAGGAGAAGAGAACACAGAGTTTCCTCTCATCCTCACTGACTGCCTAAATACAGCCAGTTCAACAGCTGCTTTTACTTTATTGAATTTACAAGTATTGGGATTACCTCTGGTTTTAAGATGATGTTGTAGGATCGTGGAAACCGGAATTACATTTTCCTTTTCTAGGACAAACACAGTAACCAAACCTGATTATATGGCCATGTATTCAAAGGAAAATAGTCAAGGGAATGCATGTCTGGACCAAAGGCCTTTCAGTTTTTCACACACAGGCACTCACACACTGTAGAAGCTGCAATTCAAGGGTTCCAATTCTTGCTCAAGGACACTTTAACATGCAAGGATCCGTGGATCGAACTGCCAACCTTGTGATTAATAGACAACCCACTCTAAAAGGTGCTCTGTTGCACCTGAAATCACACCCAACAGTGATGTCACGGAGTACATTTATACACCATACAACATAAAGCATATGAAATTCAGATTGCATAGAAGATCAACAGCATGATTTTGTGTAGTGTGTAGAGTGAAACAATTATTTCTGGTGATTTCATTCCCATTATGTGCTTAATCAGAAATTTCATTGCAATATGAAATATAACAATATTCATATCGCATTCATATAGTATGACATTGTATGTTATGTTCTTAGGGAACAAATTTGACCAATTTTTTTTTTGCCTACAGAAGGGGGAGAAGCACAGAAGATGCTTTTTTGTATGTACTAGGTAGCCAAACACATCAAACCATGATGCTCAGCTAGTTGCAGTTTTATACTGGTGGAACACATGGTTAACGTTTTTAATTAAAACAAAACTACTTGGTTACGTTTCGGCAACAAAACTACTTTGTTATCTTTCGGCAAAAAAATTACTTTGTTACATTTCGGCAACAAAATTACTTGGTTACGTTTCGGCAACAACAAAACTACTTGGTTACGTTTCGGCAACAACAAAATTACTTGGTTACCTTTCGGCAACAACAAAACTACTCTAAGAAACTACTACTAAGGCAACAAAAATTGATTGGTTACGTTTCGGCAACAAAATGATTATGGTTCCGCAACAACAAAACTACTTGGTTATGGTTCAGCAACAACAAAACTACTTGGTTATGTTTTCAGCAATAAAACTACTTGGGTATGTTTGGGAAACAAAACTACTTGGTTATATTTTCAGCAATAAAACTATTTGGGTATTTTTACCAACAACAAAACTTCTTGGTTATGTTTCAGCAACAAAACTACTAGGTTAAGATTAGTTTAAATAAGTATGGACGTTAAGTAGTCAACATAGCTCAACATTAACACAGAGCTCTCCTTGAACCCATAAGACACAAACAAAGGCATCCTGGGTGAAAGTCAGTGTTTGTTTGACCCATTCATCCACCCCATTGTTCGCCATCCATGGATTTTCTTGCTCAATATTCTACGCCTCCTGCTATCCTGAGCACTTGCTCTGAGCGTCAGATATAGCTGCAAATGTGTTAATGCGGACGCTTTACGGATTGTTGAATGCCTGGTGCATTGATATCAGATGCCGGGGGCCTTGACAAAGCAGAGGCTTTGACAGCCTAGGAATGAGAGTGGTTTGGTCTCCCGATACTTCCAATTGATTGGTTTGTAGACTGGCAACTGACTTTTCTATGGGTAGTCTTCTATCGCAGTATGACTGAATGGACAAAAATGAACAGATTAATATAATAACATTATTATGCCATTACCACAGCAGCACCTTTGTGTACTGCTGCTGCAGTTTATTGATCTTCAGGTGTCATTGCTCTCCTGTCCTCTTGTACACTCGCTCTATTATCCTCTCAGAAAAATATTGTAACTCTTGATTGGACACTTTTCACAATAGTCATCCTTGAATCATCAGGATCCTCAAGGAATAAAATTCTGGTAACTGACTAAGGTTTATGCAGCATTTTAATGCTTCAAATGTGTCTATTTGTGTTCTTTGGTGTCACAAAGAATGAACAAATACATAACTGATTATATTATAGCATTATAAGGATGTGTCCATATAGTATTTTTGCGCCAGCACCTTTTTTTATTTTTTCCCCAATGATGAGAGTGCATATGGGGCTGCACCCAGCCTACTTTTTCAGAGCACTTAACTTTTTTGACTGTAAATCAAGCACATGTTATGAATAATGACACACCGACAGGGAATTATTTGGAGCTTATTTCTGCTGGTTTGCTGTCAAACACTTGTGTGTACTTGAGTGTACTTTGTTATTGTGTAAATGTCGAGGTGCATAAATAGGTAATATTCATTCAATTTCTCTTCACATCATTTCAGAGCAGATTTCACAATCAGCAGATAGATTTATTACTAGTTTAGCTTTTGAAATCATGCTAAAATCACTTCTGCTATTAGGCATTTCACGAAAATTTAAATGTGGAAAATATTAAAACATCCTAGATAAATAAAACATAAATAAATAAACTACTATCAAACAAATAAAATAGACTCTCAGGCTCTATTGCACTGAGATAAATATTGTATTATTATATATTATAAATAATATATAAACAACTGTTTCAGAGATTTTTTGGCAATTTCTACTGCCTGTCAAACATTTGCAGTATTACTGAAATACCACAAAAAGTCTGAGTTATAATGCGTCCACTATAAGAGAGGCGTGGCTCCTTTAAGAGGCAGGACAGTGAGTGCTAACAGGCTAACAGCTCTGTAGCAGTAAGTGTGTATGTGCTGCTGCTGCTGCTGCAGGAAGTGTTCACTTAGCGACCTTCGTTTGTTTACAACAAGCACCGGACACTCTGTGCACAGTTAGTGATGCAGGTTTGTGTACGATCAGCGGCGGACACTTTGTGTACAGTTAGCATGCTGGTTTGTTTACAATAAGTGGCAGCCGCTGTGTAGTTAGCGGCTTTGGCACCAATTCCAATTATTCCATTAAACTTTCTGGAGTTGTGCAGCCGTCGGGAAACTTGACTTGCAGTAACACACACACTATGCTTCAGCTGGCTAGTGTGTGTGTGTGTGTGTGTTTGTGTGTGAGTCGCACCTCCCACAGACAACAGGTTGAGTGACAGGAGAGGGACAGAAGCAGCACGACTGGTGAAAATGTTGATGGCTTATGTCAGGGATGGGCAACTGGAGGCCCGGGAGCCGCATACGGCCCGCACCCTCACTTGAAGTGGCCCTCAGTACAACTACATGCTTTTTTGAGCATGAAATCTTAAAAGTGCAGTGTAAAAATGCACAAAATTACTTCTTGCAATTAATGTGGGTCTGAAAAAAAAAAAGAAATCACAGTAAGTGGTTATTTTTTATTTGCTTCAAACCTTTTGTATTCCTATTTATACTGTTATACATGCATTTGAGCATGAAATATTGTTAAGTTACTGCACTTTAAACATATTTAAAATTACAGTTTCATTATATCTGGTTAAGTGCACGGTCCTATATGTCGCCCTGTGGTAATGTCGATGAAAAATTGTGGCCTCCTCCAGCATTTAAGTTGCCCATGCCTGGCTTATGCAAACAACAATTATCGAGTCCACAAAAACTATCGCGTCCATTTTTATGTACTGAATGATAAATTGATATATTGACTTTCGTGACAGGCCTAGCTACTAATCCTGTGGTTGGATTAGTTTGCTTTCACAGCAAAAATGAAATGCACCAGATTGGAAGCGACAAGGGTCTGGGTTTACATTCTTGGTGTGCATCAGGGTTTGACCCAATTCAAAAGAAAAACAGTAGTAGAAAGATATGAAAGTATCCAAACTTTTGGAAACATTTGGAAATTCTGCAGGATTTACAGGACTTAAATGGCCATTGCAATTAGCATGGGGATAATAGTAAGGGATCTGCTCTTCAATTACAATCTACAATTAAAAGGAAAAAACAGACATGACTTGCATCATTTCTAAGTTACTTAATGCGTCTAAGGTTGGTTGGGCAGTTTCATGTCTGCTTCCATAAACCACAGAAATGGAAAGGACTGCAGGGCTCTATGTTTTGTGAACACAATTCAGGTCAAGCAGGCCAGCACGCTGTAAAAGCACAGCGACCTCACCCCCCCCACTGCACATCAGGGTGACAGAGCATGACAGTACGGTATCCCAGCAGGTAAATCCCCCCGGCCACACAGAACAAAGAAAGAAACCAGACAGGAAAACAAGACTAGGTGGAAAGCTATATGGCTGGACCGCGTATGTTCAGTCCGCTGAACTCTGGCCAAATCAATACAGGGACAGTAGTGCTGTCAATGCTTTGATTTTTTTCGGGGGGTAAAAAAATAGCATGGTGAATTTTAAGGTGTATACCCCTTTTGAACCAAGGCAGTCCGAGGCTCTCTGCCAGGAAAACTGGTTCCAGAGGGGAACCAACTTTTTGCTGGTCTTGAACCACTACATAATTGGCTTCACTCCGTTTACAGCATGGGTCTCAAACTCGCGGCCCGTGGGCCAATTGCGGCCCTCATGACGATATTTTGTGGCCCCCACCTTGATATGAAAGTTTAATGTGAGTTTTATATGAATGGCAGTCTTTTTTGGTAATTCTGTCTTTTTTTGGTCATTTTGTGTCTTTTTTCTGTCATTTTGTGTCTTTTTGTGCCTTTTTTAGTTATTTTTAGTCATTTTGTGTCTTGTTGTGTCTTTTTTTAGTCATTTTGTGTCTTTTTTTGGTCATTTTGTGTCTTTTTTTTTTACTTTCAAAACACTATCATGCTCAATAAAGAATTTGAAATGTTGCAAATGTGAACCAAGGTTGCAAATATAACATATAAGAGGGTTACATCCAGTTCTATCATTTTATACTAAATATATTTGAGCTTCTCTCCAATTTGACTTGGTATATCATCATCAAACTGAAACTCTCATGGAGTTTACAGCCAGAACTTTAGAGGTAAATTTACAGTAGGGCTCCACGCTGCTTTGTTTTCTAGTCTGGATGTCATGAAAAGCTTAGCAATGCTTAGTGCATAGTAGTGGTGTCTATGTGAACTCCTGGAGTTTTGGGGTGGTGGGGTACACTGACCATTTATAGAAAGCAAAAGCCTTTCTATCAAGTGTCATTCAGAAAATCATATTTTAAAGAGACTTTCCCTAAAGAAGGGGTAGAAAGTAGATGTGGAAATGTTTCGGATGACTGATGGCTTTTCATACTACCACCCCACCATTTCCTTTTAACAATGCATTAATATTTTGTCATATACACAGTGGAGTAAGACTGACACATTTACCATGGCTGAGCTTGGTCTGATACACCGTCATCCTGTCTCGTTGCACTGCCTCGCTACCTTTTTGACTGACAATGACAATCTGAAATTTAATTTAAACTTAAGGCGTCACGCAAAAAGTGACATTTGATGATAAATTACACTACATTCATATTGCAAAATGTCATCCAATGCAATCCAATTTTACATATATATACTTTGTGCTGCTGTACATCCGTGAAATGCTTCATACTTGTTGAAAAAAAGGTCCCTTTGCGTCAATAATGCATGACTCCGAGGTGTTTTGGGCACCAAATGTAATTACTTGACACCTGGCAGGTGCCACTAAATAAATAATAAATTAAACTAGAGTCTCAGGCTTGCAAATTATAAATTATGGATGAAATGCACACAAAAGTGTAAGCAAACACTTTCATTCACAAAAACCAGGTACAAATCATTTGTAAATTAAAACAAAGCGATAACATTTTCAGTTTTTATGTTCTGTTGTCCAATGCTTGCCTTTATTATTTTGTTTTATTTTGCTGTTTTTATGTATTGCACAATACTTTTGTCCTTCAGGTTTTTGTTCAGTACAGGAATGACAGCAAGTTTTAACTTTAAAAAAGTGTTGAGATACTGTAAACCTTAGCTGTACATTTACAGTGAAAACTAAACAGTATTATACTGTATTGATGTCATACAGTGTCCTAATATAAATTGCAATGCAATATGGGATCAACAAATGTGATTATGGAGCTTTAAGACAATGCCATTAGTTACAGTTAATTTACACAGAAAAGTTTTACAGTGTAAATATTAGAGGTCGACCGATATATCAGCCGGCCAATACATCGGGCCGATATTTGCGTGTTTTACCTTTTTTTTACCGGCCGATACGTGCGTGCGTTCTCGTTTTGTTAATAAATGTTTCTCTTTTTGTTTAAATTGAGACTTGTGTAACATTTGTTCAGTCATTTTTATCATGTTAATGGAGGGAGAAAAGGCAATATCGGCTTCAAGAATCAGGTCAAAAAAATTGGCAGCACATATCGGGGATCGGTTAAGACTGATGTCAAAATAATCAGTATCAGCCTTAAAAAACCTGTATCGGTCGACCACTAGTAAATATTCAGTAATTTACTGACAAAACAGAACACTATTGTGTTGTAAATTTACAAGAATACAGTAATATACTGTAAATGTATTTCCACTAATACACTGTATTTCTAAAATGCAGTATGAAACTGTTAATACACTAAACATTTTTTAGAGTGTACTTGCAAAAGGGACCATTAAAAAAAGATTTTAATTTGTGGCATCATGGTTGCATTTACCACAATGAAGAAAAGTGCCCACAGTGATAATTACGGACATAATTATTGGTAAAACAATTACTGGTACTAGTCATAACTTCTGAAGCTCATATTTGTGTGCAGCAGTTTCTCTCACACGGAATAATTAAAGCCCTAAAATCTGCAATCCATAAAATCAAATTTAAAGATTTGACATTCTGGGCTTTTTTAACGACACATTATAAATAAATAAAAAAGCAACAGGAGGTCTTGTTACTACAGGGGTTAAAAGTGACTATATTTTATAGTTAATATGCAATTTCAAAAGCTCTTTGAATTTCATTTTAAAAGATTTATAATTAGGCTCTCTGTCTGATCCTGTCCTCTGCTGAACAAAACTGTGAAAAAATGTTTATTGAAAATTGTCATTAATAAAACACTAAAAGAGACTTCTGAACTGTATTATGAATTGTCTTTGTTACTTGATGGTTTTTGTTCTCAGGCCTCTTCAGAGGAGGTTAAGGCCTCAAAGAGATTTACTAATTAACCCTGCACTGAAATAAAGAAACAATAAAAGGCTAACTTTCTGTCACTGAGTACTTGCTTTATTTATTCTGACACAACAGAGTGAATAACTTCCACAATATAGGACAAATTCAGCTCACTTTTACAACAAGTCACAATACAATAAACTCACAGATTAACTTGGCCTCACACACACAAAACTGAATATGGATACCATAAACACACTGAAACACCAAGTAAAGGTCACACACACACACAATAGTCCATGCATCATGCTGTAACATGCTGAGACACATGAGGGAAACTAATCTCTATGGAGATGAAACTATGTGTGTTTTGTCTCCTAAAATATCTGGGATCTAAAACTACTAATGTTAGCTTGAGGTGTGTATGTTGCTTCACCCTTTTGATTTTGGTCAGGTCTGAGTGGTGTTAAGTGAAAAGGAATCTAAATCAGAGAAGTGTGTTGACTCACTTGGCTTTAAACTATCAAACAGCTGCGCAAATGACAATAGAGCAAGATGAAAAGGAATAATCAAAGGAGAAGAAAAACGGCTACTCCAAGTAGGAAAATTACATTTACATGGATATACACTCCCGAACAAAATCTTAAGACTAAACAACAGCCTTTTTTCAATAAATAGCCTACTCCATTTTTTTTTTGTTTCTTGGTCCTGTTTATTCTTTTTGCATTTTTGAAGCTCTACTTACAACCTGGTTATGTTTTACCAAAGCAAAATGCGAATAATTCCAATTTTTCCCCCGGTCTTAAGATTTTGTTCAGGAGTGTATTAGATTAAGATTCCCTTATTAGTGCCACAATGGGAAAATGTAAACTCTGCATTTAACCCACGGGAGCTGTGTGTGTGTGTGTGGGGGGGGGGGGGGGGGGGGGATTCGAACCTGCAACCCATCGGTTACTCCCGTTACACGTCTGATACTCCACCTCTAGGCCATGGACTGCCTAGTAGGCTTGGGCCAATGGCCGATTGAATTGACAATGGTTTGAATCAATTCTCAATGCCTATATAGCTGTCGATGCTTTGATTTTTTAGGGTTTTTTTGGGCAAAAAAAATAATACCATGGTGAATTTTTTTTTCAAACCAAGGCAATTCGAGGGGCCGGTTTGGAGCTGGTGCCCTAATCTTGAATCAGTTTGTATTTGGACAGCCAAAGAGCTGTCCAAATGCAAACTGGCTCCAGAGGGGCACCAACTTTTTGCTGGTCTTGAACCACTACATAACTCGCTTCACTCCGGTAACATGTTACCATGTCTCCACACTAACCCATTTGAGTGGGAGAAAATTGAATTTTCCCAACCAAGTTGATGCTAATGTACAGCCATGCCAACATACTGATTTTTAACAGGGATTTAACGTAAATGCAGAGCTTGACAATGCTTGACAAGGGTATAAATACCACACGTAGTGCTAATTGGCTAATTGTTAGCCCCTCTACGGCGAAGGATTGATTGTTTTTTTTTTTTAAACTGAGAAGCTGAAAGCAATCATGTCATGATGCCAGACTATTAAGTCAACTTGGTGGAGTGGGCGGATTCAAAAGTCAGGCCCACAGCAAGAAAGTCTTGCCTTGTCAAGTTTTCTGTGCATAATGATGTCTTATTTCTGCTTTACAACACAGTGATTAACATAAAAGCCATTACATGTGGTTGCTGACCCTGCTGTAGGCTAAAATACAATAATTTACTACTCTAAAAGCAATGGTGGATGACAAACAGTGATAAGAATTAGATCAGTTGAGTGGTAACAGAGGTTACACTGTAGGGCTGCACAATTAATCAAATTCAAAAAACGTGATCACAATTTTGGCCGCCACGATTAAATTAACCTGATCGTCTGCAATATTTCCATTTTAAAATGCGGCTCTCCTGCATATCTAATCAAGCACTTTCTACACCAGTAGTCCACCAACCACCAGGGGGCGGGGTCGTTTTTTTCCCCTGAAAAAAGCCTGGTTACTGATTGGATGGAACACTAAGCAGGATGTGACGTAGAACTTGACGCCACAACAATACACGCCATTTGTAAAAGCCGGTGAAGCAGTGTTGCCAACTTCGCTACTTTGTTGCTATATTTAGCGAGTTTTCAGACCCCCTTAGCGACAATTTTTTCAAAAAAGTGACTGCCGATAAATCCAGCAACTTTTTCTGGTGTTATTGGAGACTACTGGCCCCCACGTCTCGTTAAGAAGAGTAAGAACGAGTGAATGCAGCACAGTCCTCCTGCAGCAGTCTTTCCCAGCTGCAGAGCCGGAGGGGATGTTAACCCCTTAGCGTCCAGTCTGCAAATTGCTAATAGGCTAACAGTTAGCTCTGTAGCAGTACAGTGTGTATGTGCTGCTGCTGCAGGAGGTGTTCACTTAGCGATCTCTGTTTGTTTACAACAAGCACCAGACACTAAAAACTGTTCCTATTGTTTGTTTAAAAGTAGGGCAATAAAAATACAGATGTTTTCCCTAACATGATGAATAATCCTGATTAATAATCGGAAGAAGATCGGAAGAAGAAAGACGTATGACTCCCCTTTAGCAGATTGACAGGAGTAAGGAGTTGGGTGTCAAGGAAAGGTATGAAGACACTTCAGAGATAAAAGTATCAAATAATGTCTTCGCAATCAGGACTAAGAGGAAGTCAAGAGTGCTCTCACTTGACCAGAGATGTTGTCTGAAGAGCCTTGGGGAGGGCCGAATGCAATTAACAATAGAAGATACCATCAGAAGCAAATGAGTGGACCAGCAAGGTAGGAAGCTTTGTCTTTGCTAAGAAGGTCCTGCATTACCGTAGAGGAGGAGGCTTCTGAGAGCAAGAGAGCCAAGCTGAGGATGTAGGGCACAATGTGTACCCATTGAAGTCCACTGCAGATGCTTTACTGCCCGGTCCCTCTCCAAGACTGTAAAGCTTTTCTGCATTAAAGGATCACAACGGGGGTAAAGCCAACATGGCTATCACAGAGACATCAAGATGGCTGTGGCTCAAAAGGCATGATCCACTAACCACACATGCGACTTGGATTCAAGCCAGAGCCTGAACTCCTCCAACTGGATTGTCCAAGTAAGGCAGTTTGATGCTGAAAGTCCTTAAAAACAGCCAATGACCCCTGGTTACATCAATCATGATTCGACACCTAGCTTTATGCTGCCTCATTAAAGTTAAACTCCCATCTGTTTGTATCTATTGTGCCATCTTCCCATACAATATGATGGTCCAAAACATACCAACATTTATGAGCAAAGTATGAGCATTTGAAGATGGGGAAACAACAAGGGGTGGCACATGCTCTGGTTTCTGCAGTGCAATTCAAATAGAGACACAATTCAAAAAGGAAAATACTTACAACTAAAGAAATTGATTTTCTTCACAGTTGGTGTTTTAAACAAGCTTTCACACAAATAGTAAAATACTATTGTAGAGCAAAAAGAGAAAAGGTTCTGCTCTCAGACCTGTTAAACCAAAAAGGTTAAGTGAATGACCTTCCCCTCATCTCAGAGGGCCTGTAATACTCCAGCTGCCTTTGTTAAGCTTTTCATCTGCAGCTGTCTGACATTAATGACTCATATGTGGAATGATTTCTGCCAGTACCAAAGATATACCCTCGGTTTTACTTTTCTCCCAGTGTGAACCAAGTTTGGCTGAATATAGCCTTTTCCAGACATGTAATCTGTAACTTTACTGGCTTCATTAATCCTTTTAAAGTAATGGCCTTTTGCTTTTCAAACATAGGTCTCCATTAGGGAGATGTTCCATAATGGATTGAGCTGCAATACTCATGTGATATTTAGCATCTGACACAGAAGACAAAGGTCCAAGGCCTTTTCTTCCTCTTCTCTGGAGAAAGTTGGAAATTAATGATCTCAAGAAGAGTTTTCTCTCACATTATACATCAGATGTTAAAACTTTTTTCTCTTACAGCAAATAACTTCATACTCGATTGTGGGCACAGAGAGTCCTTGGTCCGTTTTGGGAGGGATTCTGGAGGTTTTTATCAACTTACAGGAAGTTTGAATGTAACCGTTAGAAATGTATGGTTACCAAAATAACCAAGGTACTATGGTACTTCCGACATTACCAAAGCTCCACTACTGTACAATCACGTCTGTTAGGGGATAGAACAATGATTGGAACAGCACGAACTGGTCTATCCACTAGTCCTTAGCCCCACATACAGCAATTTTAAGGGCAGTGATGTGAGATACCTCACTTTGTTCTCAAAGTACCAAATTTTCATTATAAACAAACATTCTCTTGCCCCTAAAAAGGGACCAGGAGATAGCCATGACCCTGGTGGCATAAGCCCAAAGGACTCCCTTGAGGCTTCAATTAAGGTCTTTCATTAGCCAGAATCGTTCAATCAATCACCCAATTCGCTTCAAGAAATTTATAGCTAGTTACCCTGTCTACATTTCGTAGTCCTATCCAAATAAATGTGGAAAGCTTGTTTTGGGTAGAGCAAAGACATCTGGCTCCTCCACCGATGCATCTCAAACCAGAATCTTCTCCTCTGTAGTGCCCCGGTGGTGGAACCAACTTCTAAACTCCATCCGATCTGCTGAGTCCTTTTCAATCTTTAAGAAGAGACTGAAGACCAACTCTTTACTGAACACCTTCACTCTTGACCTACACTGACGACTACGACAAGTATCTCACTGACGGCTCTTGCGACCTATAAAGCACTTGTGTCCTAATGGACTCAAACTGAACCCTCGGCACTTGCTCTTGCTATGTTTCTTGACTTCATCCTTGCTTGTGTTGTATTACTCTCATTTGTACATCGCATTGGATAAAAGCGTCTGCTAAAAGATGTTGTAGAATTGTAGCAAATTCAGCCACTTATCCCTCTCCTGAAAGGCTAGCAGCTCCAGTGTGGGACAGCAAGTAGATTCTTTACAGAAAGCACCCTGTAGTCGGCACACTCCAGTAGATTCTACTCAAAAAGCAACCCTGAGAATGTGTTCAACACAATGGGCAATTCTCAAGAAGGAACTAAAGGTTGACTGACAGGCTGAGTTGGTGGGCTCCCTTCATAAACCTCCTAATTAATGCTTGTTGACCGGCTGGTTGAAACTGCAGCCAAATAAACCTTAATGTTGGAAACGGCCTTAACACTTAGCAGCAAATCCTGTAGGATGCATAATACATCTGGAACAAAAGAGATTTCTTGTGACTCAAACACACGCTACTTAAAGACATACAATGAGCATGTATGCTTTGTGCTCTGAATAGTCTCAGTCACCCTCAAAGGCAGACCCGGCTCGCCAAACCTCATGCACCTCATGCTCACGCACACGGAATATGCGTGATAAATCTGACAGTGTACCTAAGAGAGTAAGTCCCTTTGCAACAGAGGCAGCATGGGCTGGCTGCAGAAGAGACACACTAGTTCCACCATCCATGGCCTGCCGGGTCGTTATGGATGGATGAGCCAGTGAAAACCTTCCTTTGGTACAACCTCATTCTTTAACACCCCAATCTTTCCCATACTGGTTGGAGCACTTATTGAGCCTACGCTGTAGTGACGATCGCTCTGAAGTGCAAATCACCGTTCATCACCCCAGGAACTTCCACCATTGATTGACAATCAAAATCACCCTCACATCTCAAAAAGAAAGTTTCTAGAGACTTCAATAAATCTGCATCAATTTCAGTATTTGAAAGTTTTCAAAGTGATATATATCAACTGCTCATTTACACTGGAAAAATGATCATGCCCTCTTATTTAATAAAATGCTGTTTGGTAAAATATATTTTCTTCAATTATTAACATTTACTCATCATTACTGCTGTAATCTGCAAACAAAGCCCTTATAATAGATCCCATTGGGCAGCAAACAAAAGCATTCAGACAATCAGACAGCTTATCCCCATTTACAAACACCCGTTTTGAATGTTTCACATAAAGTGGTAAGTATAGTAGTTCAAGAGTTTAAGCACTTAGAAAGTCTGTAAAGTGTGATGGATCTTGACGACAGAGTTAATTTCACTGTGGCAGAAAAGTTTGATTAACATGTTTCTGAACCTCTCTGATCCACTCATAGTCCTTGATCTGTCACTTATTTTTAAGTTATTTTAATTTTTTAATTCACAAGTACAATGCTATAATTATAGATAGGTACTACTGTTAAATAACAATGGTTAAAACAACAGAAATAGGACACAAGTGGAATTTGTAATAACCAAGAGGATGTTTATTTTTTCCTGATCCTGTTTGAAACATGGTTTTATCTGTGTGCATGTATCGTGTTGTGTAATGTACTACTGTCCAAATGCTGTACTTTGTATCCCCTAGAGTACAGAATCTGTTCTGTTTATGTGTGTGGGTGTTTGTTTGTTTAGAAGGATGTGTGTGCGTATGTGTGCTGCAGGAATTCAAAGCAGGATTTCATATTGGTGGAACATTGAGAGCCCTCTTTAACTAGACTTCTTCAGCCGTCAATCACTCACGCTGGCTGTCAGCTCTGGTGTCAGATGTAACCTTTCTACCAAAATCCACCTCTGGATTCAGACAGGAAGCTTCTACTCATGACTTTGATGGGTTGACTGAGGAAATAAGCAAATTTAAAAGAGCCTAAAAAAAGTGCAGCATTATTGGCAGAGTAGTTTGTGGCCTACTACTTGAATCTTTGCTGTGGTTGAAGGTTGTTGCCCGTTTATGTATCGTCTAAGGTCATTCAGAATGTGGTGGAGCAAAGCCATGTGGTGGAGGTGTCGAGGACTGATGGGGTTTGGTAGTGTAAATGATATCACTGTAAACCTTAGACGTACATTTGAAATGTGAAATCTGAACAGCATTCTATTGTATTGCTGTCATACAGCAACATACTGTATATTCCAATGCAATTCGGGAGGAAAAAAAAGCATGTAAAGTGTGAATAAAAGTGGTCCAAGCACAGAACCTTGTGGAACACCATGACCAACATTGTGTGTCATACTGTATATTGAAATGTAATCTAGGAGAGAAAATGTGATTTTACTTTCCATTTTACTGTCCTTTGTGTGATTAAATATTTTTCTATTGCTTGTTTGTGGTCATTGCTAATGCAACATAAAAGCAATTGATTGACTCTTTTTTGTTAAAGTAGTTGTTAGTTTCCCGTGTGCCTCTGAGCCAAACAAAAACCACACTACAAACTCCAGCATCTGACCACCAACCTGCAGTCCCAAGCATCTGAGGGAGGGATGGAGAGAACAGAAGTCCTAGAGAGGAAGAATGGTAGCATAGGAGAGTAGAGAGGACAGTTGTCTACAGGTTGGACAACTCAAACTGTAAGGGCACAGTAACACATGCAGTTGAGTGACCATCACCTTAGATGTAAATCTACAGTGAAATCTGGACAGTATTCTACTGTATTGATGTCATGCACTGTCACACTGTATATTGCAATACAATCTGGGAGAAAAATATGTGATTACAGCACTTTAAGAGAATGCCATTTACAGAAATTTACTGTAGATTTACACTGAAAAGTTTTACTGTATTTACCAATACTTTTTACCATTATTGGGTTGTAAATTTACAAGAATTAATGAACATATTGCACATATATTTCAAGTAAAACAGAACTGAACTCAAGATGATGCAAAGATGTGATTATTATTTTTTTTTTATTATTGTGACAATTGACCAATGTTGATTTTTACATGTGTGACCGTGCCCTAAAGGAAATTTGCATATACTAGCTCAACCAGTCAGAGTGAGCAGAGTCGTCCTTTCACACACTTAAATTAGTCCTGTTCCAAACTTTTTTAAAAAGGGTTCCCTGCTTCCTCTCTTCTTCATCCTGCTTTGTGTCACAGCCTTTTTATACTTATTCAGAGACACCGTACCATAACCTCCCCCCCTCTCCTCCTTACCTCCTGCAAACGCTGGATGTGTTCTCTGCAGGTTTCTAAGTCGCTGTCACCGGAAACCACGATCAGTCCCAGAGGAATGGCTGGAGATACAGAGGAACAAGACAATTAGCCAACAGTACTTTGATATCTACTTATACAGTGGTGCTCAACTCCAGCGTTCAGGACCTGGAAGTACTGCTAGTTTCAATTCTGGTCATCTAGTAGGGGCTGATGTCGGCCTCAGACTCTACATAAATCTAATTAAATATAAGGAAGTATGGACAATGAGCAGCACTGTGGTTTCTGAGGACCAAAGTTAGATATATGGAAAAAAAAAACAGCTGTTTTAGTTCTGAGATCAGAGAATATATGCTGTAAATGATAGTGTAAGACTTGCTGATAATATTCTCTTTGTACAACTAAAAGGAGTATAAACAGCTCTGGTTCTTCTTTTCCATTAGCTGATTCTTTCCTTCACACACTTTGGCAGGCAGGCCAGTCTAGTACCTCCTTTTCCTTTGAAGCCATGCTGTTGTAACGTGCAGAATGTGTCTTTGCATTGTCTCACTAATAAAAGCAGGGACATCGCCAGAAAAGATGCAAATGATTCACTAACACCCCCTATTCCTTTACAGATGCTAGTGGAAACAGTGTCTATTATTCCACACAAAAAAAAAAAAAAAAAAAAAAAAGTGGGCTCGTCATACCACAACACACTCGGGCCCAGTGAAGTGGGAGGCATTTCTGGATGCTGTTGATTTGTGGTTTTTGGTCCAAAATCCCATGATTCTATGATCTGCATGCATGGTAGAGTGTGAACTAACAATTATAGCAACAAACTATTCACCAACAACAGCTTAACTGAGCCCATGTAGTAATATCCTTTATACAAACATGTTGGATTTAAATGCAGTGCGGCCTGAGGGGTCAAAGGTCACAACCATCCAACCATGATTCTATGAGCAGTAAACCTATGGAATGATTCAAAAAGGTGGTTTTTGAGTGTTCCACAACTTTTTATAAATTTCAGAAAAGACTGGCAAATGATCACTATTTTATTTGGAGAGTCCAAACTTCTTGGGATTTCTTTCACATATTCATACTGGTGGCCGAGGCTCCCCTACATGGTGCCACTACCAGGAATTAATTCACACACTGATGAATGCAGCAATTTGGTGTTTGGTCTTGCCCAAGGATACTCTGACACGTAGGCGGCCGTGGTCAGGGATCGAACCACCGACCTTCCAATCAATGGGCGAAAGCTCCACCATCTGAGCCCCTAAAGAACTGTCACAGGTACTGTGACGGGTAGGTAGGGGTTCTTTTATATTTGATGCCAGGGGACTGGAAATAATAAACAAGAAGCAGTTTGCTGCTGCTTTTCAAACGTCTAACAAAGACATAATGATTTGCAAACTTTCCGCTCAACATCAGCGCTCTGTTTCACAGTAAATAAAAGGAACATAATAAAGCACATGTATAGCTCAGCACTGCTCAATACCACAAGGAGAATGAAAGAAACAATTTCTACAGTACAGAGTATAAAGAAAGCATAATACAGGGTAATCAGTGTTGAGGTGGCGCAGCACAGTATCTAGTATCAAGAATGACATCAATATTGGACTCCATCTCATGTTATGCATACAGCGCCAAATTCCAGTTCCAAGTAAGCGTTGGCTTTGGTATCTTTTATTTTTTAAATGAGCCTGACAGAGCTGGCTTGTCATCAGTAAGCCGACGTAGGTCGTAGAAACAATAAAGACTGCTCCCTGAGGCAGCGCAGGCCTGCTGCCCGCTGCACCAACACAACACTGCTGGCTGAACATCACACAGCTCATTGTGCTGGAAGAAGTGTCAAAGCCAGTGTGGAGCTCCTGAACCCACACACACACACACACACACACACACACACACACACACACACACACCTCATTGATACTAAATATCTCAGCGTGCAAGACAAAGACTGCACTGGGAGCGAGCAGTCAGAACATCATTAACAGAAATACTTTTTTGATAAGTCACTACTTCCCTCAGAGAGTGCAGGACGAGCGGAGCAGTTTATTGACCGAGTGTCTCTTGGAACAATCACCACACCAAACACTGCTTTCAAATTCAAACTGCTGCATTCATTTCATAGACTCTCT
Source organism: Centropristis striata (assembly GCF_030273125.1). Classification (NCBI taxonomy): domain Eukaryota; kingdom Metazoa; phylum Chordata; class Actinopteri; order Perciformes; family Serranidae; genus Centropristis; species Centropristis striata. The sequence continues at coordinate 16,802,484 of NC_081540.1, forward strand.
TTGAGGATGTTGCTTTTTTTAACTGACCTTTTCAAGTGGCACACAAGGAGCAGCTAATTAGTTGTTTTGTATGGTGATGGTACAGGCACTGTTTTGTTTGTAAAGACAGCTCAGATAAATGGAAGAAATGTTCAGGGTTTTGTAAGCAGGTACAATTATGAAAAAAAGGGGCTGAATAATTTCCAAAGGTATTGCACAATTAGTCAACCAGTCGAAAAGTAATCACAAACTATTTTGATACACTGTAAAACTTTTCAGTGTTGATTTACAGAAATTAACTGGCAGCTGATTCACTTGCAAAGTAAGGTTTGTTTTAGTTTCATTCTAGAAAACAGTGTATTACCAGAACTAAATTTGCAGTATATTACTTTATTCTTGTAGCACAATACTCTTGAATTGCTGAATATGTACAGTAAACTGTAAAACATTTCAGTCTAAATTTACAATAAATTCTTGTAAATAATGGCATTTTCCGATCCTCCCAGACTGCATTGCAATATACAGTATGACACTGTATGGTTATGTTAGTCATGGTGTTCCACAAGGTTCTATACTTGGACCACTTTTATTTACACTATACATGCTTCCTTTAGAAGATTGAAATATATATTATTGCACTATGACATCAATATGCTAGAATACTGTTAACATTTTTTTTTTTGGAGAAGCAGGTTGGAGTACCAGCAGACAGATTTTTGGCAACCCAAAAAAAATCATGATGCCATTAGATCAGAAAGCCTTACTGAACCCATTATCTACGCTCTGTTTTAGGTCACCAGACTCCTTTGAGAAAAACAGTAATTTTACCTCCTCTACCTCTGCCTTGATTGGTTAGTGTTTTAGTGTGTTTGTGTGACATCTTGATGTTTTAAAGGGTTAGTTCAGATTCATCAGTGCAAGCACACCAACTCATTAAGGCAGGGATAGAAAGGGCTGTCCGATGGCAAGGTGAAGTGGTGAAATTTTCTAAATATAGCATTTAAAGTGATTAATTCAACCTAATTTCAGAAGTCTGAACTGTCCCTTTAAGCTCTTTTGTTGGTCAGACAAAACAAGTAATTTCTCACTTGTTACAATCAATAAATTATATTAATATAAGATCCGAAGTTTTAATTTACTCTTAGATAGGTCCATTCAAAATCTCTATTGAAACATTTCTATCCTGCCTGTTCGGGCTGGAATACTGAGTCACAGAGAGAGAAATGGCATTGAGATGATATAACCACTGTGCCTCGGGGTATGAAGCATATTTTTATCTCCCCAAGTGTGACACATCCACAAGTTGAGAGCAGTGATTGATTTGCATAATGAGAAACAACTCAAACTTCAGATAGCGAGAACAAAGGGCGAGTTATAAAAATGATGGAAGTCGTGAAATCCAATAGAAAGTTTGGATTAGAATGAAAGAAAATGTGATTATAAATTATTAATAGGAATTGGTATGAAACACAAATATATTTACCACTGATTAAGCTGTACAGTACATATAAATGCTATGCAAAGCAAGGAAACAAAAAGATCTGTACATTTATGTCAATATAAATAGTTTAAAGTATTATAAAGCGTGTTGAGAATATTGTAAAAGGTAACAGCGCCACCCTGTGTCAGAACTCTGAACTAACTCACTGCGTGTGTGTGTCTGTGTGTGTGTGTGTGTGTGTGTGTGTGGCGTAGCCAGCTGAGTGTAATTGCTCCTAATAACAGAGAGAGAAGCTTTCCCTCTCTAAATGACTGAAACATCAGCGCTGCTTGCTGTTTGTGTGCAAATCAAAGCCGTGTTTGATGTGACCACAGACACACACAGCTACTCCACAGCAGTCAAGAGTGAGAGACGGCTGAAAATGATCTCGTTGACCTTCGCATCTCTGCTCCACCTTCTAATCGTCAAGCAGTTTTTATTCCCCCTCCAGCCTGAAGATGCTGCTGTCTTTCAGGTACATCGACCTGCAGCTTCTTGACCCTGCTCAGACGCTTCCCTGCACATCAATAAACTGTCTGGCTTTGGACAGACTGCACTCGAAACCTTAGATGTAAATGTACAGTGAAATCTATCCATGTCATACGGTGTCATACTGAATATTGCAATGCAATCTGGGAGGAAAATATGTGATTACAGCACTTTAAAAGGTGCCAACTTGAGAAATTGGAAAAGTATGGTAATAATGAAATGCCAGTGTTATTCTTTGGCACATATATTATTCAGTTACACTGTAAACAGATGTAAATTACAGTGAAATCACTACTGTGTTAGTGTCATATAGTCTATAGCAATGCAATCTGGGAGAAGAATTATGATTACAGCACTTGCCATCATGAATTTACTGTAATTATTAAGTAATTTACTGTGAAAACTGAACAGTATTGTGTTGTTAATTTACATGAATACAGTAATACACTGCATTTCTACAACATAGTATACATTAATTTGCAGGTGAAGCTGCTTCCAGTAAATTACTGAAATTTACAATGAAATGTTTAACAGTGTGACCTCCATTCAGGACACGTCCACAACATTAAAAACAGTAATAAAAAAAATATAATTGCCAAAATCAGATATTCATGTTGTTTTGTTTTTGTTTTTGGGGGGGGGGCATATTAATATCCATACATAGTAATAAATGTTTAGCTTGTTCAGATTTATTGTCACTCCAACGCTCTGACAAAGCTAACACCTTACTATGAAGAGAACCACCTACGTGCAAACCCATCTGAGACACAGGTGTGTGCCTTCCACCTGCAAAATCGTGAAGTTAAGCGCCAACTGAAGGCCAGCTGGTCAGGAACGTCCCTTGAACACTGTGAGCACCCAGTCTACTAAGGGGTAACCCTGGATAGACTCCGCACCTGCTCTCCGCTACTCAGCTGCAGAGTATGCCTGCCCAGTATGGGAGCGAGCTGCCCATGCCAAGAAGTTGGACCCCGCCCTAACCTACAGAGTGCCTGTACATCCTGGCAGGAATAGCCCCACCGGAGATATGACAAGCAGCAAGTAAGAAAGAGCAACAACAACAGTCCACTGACCAAAGACATCCTCTCTTCGGCCATGTACCAGCCAAAAGCCGCCTTAAGTCCAGAAAAAGTTTCCTGAAAGGGTCCCACCCCTCGGAACACCGAGCACAAGCAGTGAAAGAGTCACTCGGTGGGAAGAAAGACTTGACAACCTCCCACCAGAAACAACAATGGAGCTAAAAGCCACTCTCGCCAAATGGGGACATCTGAATGATGGGGACGCCGTGTGTGACTGTGGCACTGAAGCACAGACCATGCAGCACCTCCTGATATGCCCCCTGCTGGAACAGCCCTGCACAGCATCAGACTTAGCAGAGTTGAATTAGAAGGGACAGAAATGTGTTCAGTGGCTGAATCACATCTAGCCAAGCCTTGTAACTGACTGTCTTGTGGACAAGATAAGAAGATTTATTGTCTTGTATGTCTTTTTCTGTGTGTGTACATTCTTCGCAAGTGTAACACACATAAGCAGTGTTTCCTTTAGGGGGAAGAGTGGCCACCAGGAAAGTCTCAGGCCACGTCCTCTCAAATGTCCACTCACTCTGCGTGTCTCCATTACAAAAAGGCCTCCAGAGGGATTTACAAAATCTGGAGGTGACGTATGGTTTTCGATCGTCGCGTAAACGCTTAGCAACAGTTTCGACCGTGATCACATAAGTGATTGATTAAACACGGGAGACTCAACTGTGCACAACGTCAGCAGCTGATCATAAACAAAGCAGCATGGCTAATTATGCACAGTGTCTCCGCTGATCATAAACATAGTGATGGTGAATTAACTGGCATCGCTAACTGTGCACAGAGTGTCTGGTGCTTGATGTAAACAAACAGAGATCACTAAGGCTGCGTTCAGACTGCAGGAAAATCTGATTCAAATCAGATTCCTACTCAAATCTGATTTTTAGGGCTGACTGTCCACACTATTTTTAGCAAGTGTCCAAATAGGATATGGCTCTGTTCAGACTGGGCCACATTATCGACTGATCTGACAGGTTGCTATAGTAACGGCGTCAGAGCGTCAGACGTCATATAATTGCGACAGCGACAACAACAACAAACATGATGGAGGCAGGTCACCTCAGTATATTGGCCTTATCACTGTCCAGTAGAGGTGCAGAACATCTCAGACGCACCAGGGGAGAAACCGGGCGGATGGACGCCCCCGTCGGGCCGCATGAGTCGGGCGCGGTTGCCGGTGGACACCTCGTCTCCGCGCTGCCAGCGCTACGCGCCGCGTAGGTGACATCACGGACAGTCAAAACCGACCGAGTGTTTGGAGCGGTTCAGACTGAGACGCATCTGTCCAAATGCGATCTGAAACTACCTCCCGAAGGTGGTTTCGATCCGGTTTGCAAAAATCGGATTTCATGTGATTTGTGACTGTTCAGACTTCAAAAGAGCCATCCAGTTCCAATCTGGATGGGCTAAAAATCGGATTTTGGCTGGCAGTCTGAACGTGGCCTAAGTGAACACCTCCTGCAGCAGCAGCACATACACACTGTACTGCTGCAGAGCTAACTGTTAGCCTATTAGCAATTTACAGGCTGGACGCTAAGGGGTTAACATCCCCTCCGGCCCCAGCTGCAGCTGGGAGAGACTGCTCCAGGAGGACTGTGCCGCTTCGACTCCTTCTTACTCTTCTTTACGAGTAGACGGCCGGCGGCTCCTTAAATATAGTAGTAGTCTCCAAAAGTCTCCAATAACACCAGAAAAAGTCGCTGGATTTGTCTCCAGTCACTTTTTGGAAAAAAAAAGTCGCTAAGGGGGTCTGAAAAGTCACTAAATATAGCAACAAAGTGGCTAAGTTGGCAACACTGCTTTGCCGACTTTTACAAATGGCGTGTTATTGTCGTGTAGAGTACTACGTCACATCCTGCTTAGCGTTCTATCCAATCAGCAATCAGGCTTTTTTTCAGGGGAGAAAACAGAACAGCCCTGCTCTTCTACAGGGACAAAAAAAGTTCCGTCAAAAGACCGCTTAGGACGGCTCGTATTCAGATTAGGGGCGTTTCGGCGAGTGAGACCCGCTGTAGTGGAAACACCCTTATACATTCAAATTGGCCTTAAACTGACAATAAGCTGGTTGATCTGATTTAACCAATGTATTTAATGCATACATGAATGCAGAGAGGTGTGTGTGTGTGTTCCTTACATGCTTGTCGTAGTTTGTCCTTGTCATAGTGCAGAGCCTCATAGTCAGTCATACTGATCCTGCTGACTCGGATCCTCAGCCTCTCTGGGACCAGCTGTTGGCTGAGACACAGACGGGACAAACCACTTTCAACAAACACGTTCCTAGAAGTTGACTGTTATGAGTCCACTGAGCCTTTGTGTCACTCACTCATTGAGGTGTGGCAGTGAGGTCCGTCGTTTGGTCTTCTGAACCAAGTTGGCTTGGTTTCGGAGGCTGATGCGGATGACAGAGGGGGCAAGTCTGCACGGCTCACCATCCACCTGATAATAACAGAAACAGGTTGATAGCCAGGCTGCTGCAGTAGATAGATTTTAGTCATCATCAATGTGTTTGTACCTGCACTGGGAGCGGTTTTGTAGTAGTGAGCGTGACTTCTCTGCACTGGTTCAACCTCTCGCCATGACCTCCAACCTGGAGAGTAGCCTACAAACACACACACACACACACATTTCACTTCATAATTGGTCATTACTCTAGCTAGGACTCAGTGAAATACTGTGCTGTTCCATTATTTCCCATGTGGCACTGGATCCTTCAACAGATTGATTATTATGGGTTTTAACTGTTGATGTTGATGTTGTTGTTACTGCGTATGAGAATACAATTCACTGGTGGTGGACTGTAACCAAATACATTGACTCAAGTTTACTCGAGTATTAACTTTTATGTAACTTTGTACTTCTACTCAGGGGCGCAGATGGGGTTTTTTAACTGGGGGGGACGAAGCCGTCAGCAAATGATTTCAACTCAATGACTTATTTTTCCACTCCATGCCTCAAACCAAAATATGTTTTATTTTTAAAAAAATATTTAGAATTTTTTTTAAAACAACCAACATATTCCATAAATAAAAAGAAGTGTGTACATGAAATTCCCAGTGCAGCCAAACAAATTAGTTTTGAAGCTGACTCAATAAAGGACCCAAAAACATCTCTCCTCCTTTCATCACCCTGAACATACTGCTGGGCAATTTCTTGTCTGTCAGGGGGTCCGGGGGACATGGTCCCTAAAAGCCTAAATTTGGTGCCTCTCGCACATTCTAATGCTACTATTTCATCTTAATCATTGCATATTTTAGAGAATTATTGTACAGGAGAATAAGGGTTCTTCTATGTTCTATTTAAGACCACTTAATCTGGGTGGGACATATCCCCCCCCGTCCCTAGTGCCATCTGCACGCATGCTTCTACACCACTGCATTTGAGAGGCAAATATTGTACTTCAGGTCAAGATTTAACATTAAAAACATGATCAATTTAAAAGGATTACGTTTTTGTATAAATTAAACCACATAAAAGGATAGGTGATGGTATGATATTGTCCTTTTTTTATTGATTCTGTTTTTTGACATATTTATTTTTGGCCTTACTGTATTTTTACTTGCTTAATCTGCATTATTTTTCCTATACCTAATTTATCTTAATGTATTTTTTCACATTTTATGTTTATTTTTAAAAAAAGCAAACATCAGAAACATCTGAATAATGCTTCACAATAAGGTATTTAAAATTAAAACTTCGACTACAGCAAAAGGCTGCTTACATAAATGCAACAATAATAATTAGCAATAATATATTTGGAATATGTATAATGAGTATTTTTACTTTTGATACTTTAAGTACATATTGATGCTGGTACTTTTGTACTTTAACTACAGTAAGTTTTAATACAAGACTTTTACTTGCAGTGGAGAAATTGCACAGTACTTTCACTTAAGGGATCTGAATACTTAAATCACCACTGCTCATCGGCCATTTTATTAGCCTACAAGGTGTACCCAATAAAGTGGCAATAGATCAGCAGTTTGTGAAATATTCAGACCAACAACTATGCAATGTTCAAAGTCACTTAAATCACCTTTCTTCCTTATTCTGATGCATTAATCTATCTTCTAAATGCATTAAGCGGCTATCATGTGATTTACTGATAATATATTTGCGTTAACAAGCGGTTGAAAAGGTGTATCTAATAAAGTGGCTGGTGATTGAGAATAAAACTTTCATTTTTTTTGTTCACCAACAAGATATGTCAGTTCCCAATACATGCCAACACTTAAAATCCTTTTAATCAGACATATTTTTTTAAGACAATTTGTTAGAGGAATCTTCTGGAAATACAGTTACATATACATATTATATCATATGTGTTGAAATGATACTGATCTTTGTAATGAGAACACATGTGAGGAATGAACGGGGCTGCTGCCTGTCTTAATAAGCAAACATATTATCCCAAATTTTAATTATACCAATCATCACAATTAACACCCCAGGTTAGATTACATTTATATTTTAATCAAGTAAAACACTCTCGGCTGGCAGCTGGTTTTCCTTCCCTGGTTGCCTACCAGGATTCAGTGAGCTACATACCAGTGATGTCATGGTGAAGCCAATGACCTCGATGTATCCGTCATCATGGCGTTGAGGTTCAAAGTCGTGATGGTCGCTGGGGTTTCCCCAAGGTGTGGTGCCTGCACAGTATCTGAAGAACACGACACATCTTCAGAAAAACATCTCAACATGCAGTGACTGATGAACAATGACAACAATAATAGCACTAACCCTACAGTGAAGTCTGTGTTTAATGATTAAAAAAAAACATAATTTTCAACATTTTTTGAAGTGGCAGAATAAAAAGTCAAAAATGGCCAAAACACCTGTACCTGTCTTGTCAGTCAGCATTTCAACTTAATTTTATGTGATTTTTGTGACTTTTCTTAACATTATCTGGTCTTGAATTCAACGGTTTGTATTCACACTGTAAACCTAAGATGTTAATTTAAGGTGAAATCAGTATATTCTACTGTATTGATGTCTGGGAGGAAAAAATATGCGATTACAGCTCTTTCGGAGAATTATATTTCCTAAAGAAAGCATATATACCGTGAATTAAAGTGGTCCAAGCACAGAACCTTGTGGAACACCAAGTCTAGTATTACTGTGCAGTTTCATAATGTATATAGCAATGTAGCCTTCTCTTATTTTTTTCTCCGACTGAACAGTTTGCCTTAATTTCTGATGATAACATAATGTTATTTTCATTTGCTGTCTCGGCGCAGTAATATCATCACTCCTGAAAAATCTTCTCCCCCTCCCTCTCCCTCTCCCTCTCACTTCCGCTCCCTCTCACTTCCGTCAACAGAACAATTTCACTACTAGCTACTATACTAGCAAGCTGCAAGCGATCATTTGCAATGACAGACTTTGTAGACGATGACGACTGGTTAGTAGCTGACCCAGAGCCATATCTGTTTGAACCCGAGTACACAGAGGAGGAACTAGCTCTTATGGACCGTGAGAGGGAGAAGATTTTTCAGGAGTGATGATATTACTGCGCCAAGTCGAAGTGCTCCCAAGTGCTATTCCGCCATACATTATAGTTATCCTTTTTATCCGCTTAGAAAAGCGCCACGTTTTATTTTGTGTTGCCATACTTGGTCGTTTAACTACTCGTGTAGCTGTATTTAAATAGGGAAAACGTGGAGGAGTTTGGTCGCTTCTAACTGTCCATCTGTTTGGATCCTAATGAATGAACTGGGCTAAGCTAAGTGCTAGCCAAGTGGCGCCACGCGCCAGGGCGATTGAGTGCACGCATTGAGACGCAAGAGGTCTGTATCAACTCGTCTTACTTGACCGAATAACATGTTTTAATATGAAAAAACGGTGGAGTGTTCCTTTAATACTTAAATGAGTCAGATTTTTTTTTGGGACCTTGTGAAAGTACTCAATGTATTGTCCTGTTTTAGAAACATAATATAATAAAATGATAATAGCACTAACCCTACAGTGAAGTCTGTGTTTAATGATTTAAAAAAACATAATTTTCAACATTTTTTGAAGTGGCAGAATAAAAAGTCAAAAATGGCCAAAACAGCCCAAGAATCCAAAAGTTCTCTTTGAGAACCTCTGGCAGCAACTATCTGAGGATCACTAGTATTTCTGTAGTTCCAATAACTTCAACAGAGTGACACATCTTCTTTATGGCAGATCGCACCATATTTTTTACTTAATAACTGCGTATTTTTATGGAGATGTTCTGGGTGGTTTGAAGGTCATTTACAGTAGTGTTCAAAATAATAGCAGTCCAATGTGACTAACCAGATTAATCCAGGTTTTAAGTATATTCTTTATTGCATAACAGCTGAAAGGTGCCACAAGCTGGTTGACTCCATGCAACACAGATGTGAAGCAGTTATAAAAAAACTGTGGTCATACAACTAAATATTAGTTTAGTGATTCACAGGATTGCTAAATCCTAGAAACGAAAAAAGTTCGCACAAAATATTATTGTGTTTGTAAAGTCAATAGCAGACACTGCTATGTTTTTGAACACACCGCTTTCAACTAATTGCCCAATTGCACAGCCTTAAGAGCTGCATTTCACGAATGCTGGGTCTTGTTGGTTTTCTGAGAATCTACTGCACCTACTGGTACCTTGTTTGCCATGTAGCAATAAAAATATACTAAAAACCTGGATTAATCTGGTTAGTCACATTGGACTGTTATTATTTTGAACACTACTGTAATTCTGTTTTAGTATGCAACTGCGATTAAGAGTGAATGTCTGCTAAAACTTTTCCTGGACTGTCTTGAGGGATTGGATGATGTTTGTGCTTAGATTAGATTAAACACTGAACAAAAATATAAACGCAACACTTTTGTTTTTGCTCCCATTTTTCATGAAATGAACTCAAAGATCTAGATTTTGAGTGTATAGAAAAAGTTTTAGATCTTTGAGTTCAGCTCATGAAAAATGGAAGCAAAAACAAAAGTGTATTCACTTGTCACAGCAGCACTTCATCTATGGAGTCCAGGGGACAGTCCAGGACACAGTTTCTGTCCCTGTCCATACTGCCCCCTCTCCCACGGACCACAGCAGTCAGTCACAGTACTGAATACTTCTTAAAAAGAAATCTTAGTTCTCAAAGGGATAATAACTGAACAAAGTCAAAGTACAACCCAACACTGGTATATTAGTAGTAGACACAGTAAAAGGTAGTACGAGTAACAAAAGTGGCTGCGGTATTATCACCTGGGGATGTTGAGGAAGACCAGACACTGCAGCTTCAGGTCCTGCACCTTTGATGTTAAATCTGTCCCGTCACACTGGAGAGAGACGGACAGAGATTTGACTTTAAACCTTTTTTATTTAAACATTGCAATAACTGGATTAGACGTTAAAAACATTAAGTTCTCAGCTCCTTAGTGACACTGTGAAGCCATGATTGATTCTGCTGAGACACAGTCATGTGACAAATATTCACTGCAAATCGGACAGAACTGCAGGTTGTTTACACAGAGCTGAGGGGAGAGGACAGGAGAGGTTGTAAGAAAAAATGTAAATAGTTCAATATGTATGTGGAGACCTAATTTTCCCCAAAATGTTAACGAAGGAAAAGTTTTGAATATAGAGATTCCATTTTATTACAATTTAAAAAAAAATATTTATCACATGCTTTTACTTTTTTATGATGCATGTCATGCCATTATTTTTTATTTTTATTTATTCATTCATTTACTTATTTATTTTGTCATAATTCCTAAAGTGGGTATGTATAGTGTGAATAAAAGTGGAACAAGCACAGAACCTTGTGGAACACCAGGACACTAAATATTATTATTATTATTATTATTATTATTATTATTATTATAAGAAGTTGCTGTAAATGTACACTGAGAAGTTTTACAGTACCATGTGTAGTTCCCCCCTTAGTACGTGGGTTCCCTTTCACCAAACATTCAAGTCCACCTCATCTTTAACATGTGTGCTTCTTGCAAATAAATATGAACATATTTCTCTTTTACATAATCCAATAACACTCCCCCTTCCCCCTGCTCTCTGGTGTCACTGATATTAAGTGACCCAATTCCTAAAGCCTCCATAAGACAAGAGGAGAAGAAAAACAGAGTGTAAACTGAAGCCCAACAGGCACATTTATCATGCATCCACTGAAGAGGAGAGGAAAGAAAACAGAGAGAGAAAACAGAGAGAGAAGGGAAGAGGTGGAGCAACTGCGTTTTTATGCAAACGACCGTCTGCTTGAAAGACAGTTACTCACCACAACTTTGATGTGCTTTGACAGGTCTTTGGAGCTTCCCATCAGGAAATCTGAGAACGCTGTCTGTATGAGAGGAACACACACACATAAACAGACAGACAGATGGACAGAAAGACAGACAGGTGAGCAGGATTGTCTCAGAGGAGGATGGAGGCATCTTCCTCCGCCTCTGGCAAAGTCAGCCACACAGCGTTCATCTCTGTGTGTCTCTCAGCAGCTGACCTGAGTAACCTAATGTTCATCACACATATGTGCCTCAGGGCCATCATTGGACATTTGTAACACATCCTAGGAAACAACTGGTGTGACCTAAGACCTCAAACTGTTATATTTCAAATAGACCCAGAACATTTCAGGGACACAGCTGGTTTGACCAACAGTCATACTAGAAGTTCCTTGCTAAAGTGTTTCAGAAAACAGGCTAAAAATGTTGTCTATTCAAAGTAAAAGTATCCTGATAATACAAAAACACCGAACTAAGAGTGACTAATCACCCTTGTTGCATAAATTAACTGAATGTCACGGTGCTGTTGGTATCATTCAGTTGAACCTGTCCCGTCATTCAGCATTTTAACTTCATCTATGTGATTTTTGTGACATTTTTTTTTAATATTATCTGGTCTTGAATTCAATGGTTTGTATTCACACTGTAAACCTAAGATGTTCATTAAAGGTGAACTCAGTATATTCTACTGTATTGATGTCTGGGAGGAAAAAATATGCAATTACAGCTCTTTCAGAGAATTATATTTCCTAAAGAAAGCATGTGTACCGTGAATTAAAGTGGTCCAAGCACAGAACCTTGTGGAACACCAAGTCTATTATTACCGTGCAGTTTCATAATGTATATAGCAATGTAGCCTTCTCTTATTTTTTTCTCCCACTGAACAGTTCGCCTTCATTTCTGATGACAACATAATTTTATTTTAATTTGCTGTCTTTCTTTTTTGGACTGTTTATACTTAAATGAGTCAGATTTTTTTTGGACCTTGTAAAAGTACTCAATGTAAAGTCCTGTTTTAGAAACATTATATATATATATATATATATATATATATATATATATATATCAAGATGATGTCCTACTGTTAATGTTCTGTACATTACTTGTTTTTTGTTTTTACCGTAATACCTGAAATATGCATAAATAAAAATCTAATAAACACAATTGTTTAAGATAAATAAATATTCAGTAATTCACTGACAAAACTGAACAGTATTGTATTCTTACAAGAATACAGTAATATACTGCATATTTATTTATACCAATACACTGTATTTCTAAAATATGGTAAGCAGCTGTTTAAAAAAAATAGTACTTTGCAGTTTAAGCTGCTGCCAGTTAATTATTGCATCAATTTGAATATGGGTCAGCAAACAAGCCTTGTCTACATGTTAAAAGTATTCCATTAAAACTTAAAACTAACGGAGACATTCAGATACTGATCTTGGAGACATGGAGATGCACTCACCCCAGCATAGAACATTTTATTCCTAAAACGACTGTTAAACTTCTCTGGGTTAGCCTCTGAAACAAAGATGGACAGAGACAATAAATTAAGCTTTATTCATACGTCATTATCTTTACACAGCAATATCAACCACAATAAAGAGCCTCTTGTGCTGGTGTATTGTGTACAAACATTTGTATTCATTGTTCTATTTATTAACATTAATGTACCTCTTGACTCGTGGAACTCTAGAGTCACATGGGCATCAAATCCAAGACTGAAGTAATTGTTGAAAACATCTAGAGGAAGCTGAAAGAGCAGATACAAACAGTCACATCTTGGTTAAAATATAGTCCAATCCACAGGTCTTCAAAATCAATCCCATGCACTTTTGATATGTCTATTTCGATTAAATTATAGTAAAATACCACTGCAGTAGCAGCAGTCATTCAGATATGACAGCATTTGGTTTTCTTTTATATATGGGACTTCCATGACAGATAATAAGCAGCATTAGTGGTTACTACATCCATTGTTGATGGCGGAAAGATATTGTGGAAATAATTGTTGGTATCCATTTCGTTTGAATGGCTTTAGATGTAGATTTGTTTTGAAATGGGAATAGTCTACAGTGGAGGGTGTCAGCTCAGAGTATCTGGACATGATAACTGACCTTATCAGTTTGCTGTTCATCCGGTTCGGCCCCTGCACTCTGGTTTGGTTCAACCTGTAGATTCCATCTGTCCAGCTGGACAACAGTTCCATCCTCAACATGGGACAGGATCTTAGACAGAGGTTCGTCTGTATAGCCCTGAAATACATGCAGTTAAATAAAACATGTTGACACACACTGTCAACCTAAATTTACAGTGAAATCTGAATGATATTCTACTACATTGGTGGCATACTGTATACTACAATGCAAGCTAGTAGAATATAATGTAATTCTAGTAATTCACTGTAAATAAAAAAAAAGAAATGCAGTTCTTAGCAGGCGAAGCTGCTGCTAGTTAATTTCTGTAAATTTGCACTGAAAAGTTTTACAGCGCATATACACGAATATTTCGATATATAAACCGCATTTTAACTTCAAAATCGCTTTGGAAAAAAGGCTCTGAAAGTGTGAATGACAATAACTCCGGACATATGTGCGCTTTGAGGAAAATCTGTTGGTGAGTGAACCATCTGCATGTTAGTTATTCGGACATATGCTTGCTTTAAGTCCAAACTGACAAATTAAAGGAAAAAATGCTTCAATAGAGTGTACTAGGGCTCATGAATGTTGAATTAGAAACAGGCCAGCAGCTGCTCAGGCTGCCAACAGAAAGTGGAACATATGTATTTACTCATAGAGTTTAGTTGTGAGTAGGTGTCAGTGTTTGTACCCACCCCTCCCCAGTTGAGCGTCCTGGCGAGGTCATTTCCTGTCCCAAGTGGTAACACGGCAACAGGAGGTGAAGGATTTAATGCCAGTTCATCAAGACAAGACAGGATCCAGCCCACCTGGTTCCACACACAGAGACATGTAGTTACAGAGACAGAAGACCGTGTCCCTCCATCCATCCATCTCATATTATATTCAGGGTTCATACACTTTTTCAGTGGTCAAATTCAAGCACTTTCCAAGGACTTTCAAGGTCCATTTTAAAGCTTTTCCAGTACCTTTCAACGGTTGTAAATGGCATGTTTTAGATGAGTACTTCGATACTAAAAGGGGTAATTTTACTTAACCGTACCACCAGCAATGGTATTACACTTTTAACAACTAAAAGTAGTTTGCTAATCTCATTAATCATACTGGTATGGGACTCTAGGGGCTAGGAGCAAAAGGAAGCTCACAAAAATCATCAACCGGCAGCTGAAGGGAGTTTTTCTAATTCCTAGTGGATGTGAGGGCTCCTGAAGTATTTGTGGGTCTTTCCTCCTAGTTTGGGTCGTGTATAGTTCCACCAGCAACAAGAAACATCTCAGAAACAAGAAGACGCAGGCGAGACGCAGGCTGAGCGGTCTTAATTTCAGACAGGCTATAGGCTATTCAGTTTATTTATTTTTTTCCATTGAAAATGCAGTTATCTATGGTCAGATTGCAAGAGAAATACAGGAAGAATTTCAAGCATTTACAAGCACTTAATCCAAAAAAATCCAAGCACTTTTTAAACCTTGAAATTCAACATTGAAATTCAAGCATTTTCAAGGATTTCAAGCACCCGTACGAACCCTATATATTATGCTGATGACACTTCTTAAGTGCCTTAAGCTGCATTCTACTGAAAATTCCAGCAGGGGGTACTATGTGTGGCTGCAAAAACATTTGTCCATTCATCTCAATGCAAAATGAAAAAACTTTTCACTTGATTTATTAACTCAGAAAGTTTTTTTTAGGACAACGCTATAGTCTCATTTCTTAGTTGACTTGATCATATCCATTTTTATTCGTAAGAGTCTCCGCTCTGCAGTGTGAATATAAGTGTAATACTGTAAAAAAAAATATATCTCACATTATACACTAATGGTGAACACGTGTGTGTGTGTGTGTGTGTGTGTGTGTGTGTGTGTGTGTGTGTGTGTTACTACTCACAGTGCCGTCTCCTCCACAGGCCAGGATCCTCAGATTATGGACTTTACGATACAGCTCAAGGCTACAAGATTGACAGTGGTTAGTTGTCAGTTCATCCAAACGGATCACTAGTAGATGTTCACTGTTCTGTTAGTGTGTGTGTGTGTGTGTGTGTGTGTGTGTGTGTGTGTGTGTGTGTGAGAGAGAGAGAGAGAGACCTACCCCTCCTTTGGTCCTCCCTGGCTCAGGTCAAACACCTGTCTGGGGTTCAGATACCACATGAAAGACTGGAGAATCTTCGTGCCCTGTCAGACAGAGAAACAGGAAGTAGGAAGACTAGAAACTAACCCAGAACCTATTTATAGTTCATCAGCTGCCACTGAGGATTTGTTTTTAAGATTTAAGTCCAGTCCAGGGTGCTTTTATATCAAGATTCAGTTGACTGTGTTGTCCATAAATACCTGGTTTCCTCCACTTTTGGGGTTGACAAACACCAGCAGTGGTTTCATCAGTGGTGAAGGGATGGGTCTGATTATAAATGGCTTCCAGCGTCCTTCCTGTCAGAGAAGAAGAGGATCTGCTCAGATCACATACAGCAGAGCTCCAGTCAGGCTGTCTAACCTGGGATTCATCCATAGGCTGATATCCCAAAACATTTCATCTACAGGTACATCTCTAAAAATTAGAATATCATGAAAATATTCTATATTTTTTGTCAATCATTTCAGAAAGTGAAACTCATACATTATATAGATTCATTACACACTGAGTGAAATATTTCAAGCCTGTTTTTCTTGTAATTTTGATGATTCTGGCTTAGAGATAATGAAAACACAAAACTCAGTGTGTCAGTATAAAACTAGAATATTGCTGGTCAGTGTAATGTGCTGGTCCTGGGTCAGTGGAGGTTTGGGTCCATGTCCTCTGCTGCTGTTGCTCCACTGTGTTTTCTGAAGTCAACGCTGTATTGATGCAGTAATTTATGCAAAATATGGCCCGACTTTTTTTTTTGTAATTGTATGTATTTCCTTTGTATTTTGTGTCTCTTTTGGTGATTTTGTGTCTTATTTTGGTAATTTTGTGTCTTTTTGGTCATTTTACATCCTTTTAGGTTATTTTATGTATTTCCTTGATATTTTGTCTCTTTTGGTCATTTTTGTGTCTTTTTGGTCATTTTATGTATTTTCTTGGTTATTATGAGTCTCTTTTGGGTGATTTTGTGTCTTCTTTGGTCATTTTGTGTCTTTTTTTGCAGCATATTTTTGTGTTAAAAATATCCTTTTTTTTATTGATCTTATGTAATATTCTAATATTCTGAGACACTGAATTTTGTGTTTTCATTATCTCTAAGCCAGAATCATCAAAATTACAAGAAAAACAGGCTTGAAATATTTTTTGTAATTTATGAGTTTCACTTTCTGAAATAATTGACAAAAAAATACTGAATTTTTTCACGATATTCAAATTTTTTGAAATGTACCTGTATACTAGGTCTTTAGAAGTTATCTCAAGACTTTTTTGGGCCAAAAACGTTAATGCATCTAAAGTAAATGTCCTTAAAGAAGGCTGAGAGAAGCAAAACCAACTCCAGGAGAATTTAAATGTGTTGTTTGATTCATAAGTGTATATTTCCCAGAGAGTGATACACCAATACATTCACGCTGTATAAAACATCGTGCAGGACTGACCTCTGCTCCTTTCTTGCTGCTTTTCCTCTTGAATGATGTTCTCTTCTTTTTCTTACTTGACTTCATAGATGACTAGAAGAGACACAGAACAGAGACGGCAGCTGCAGGTCACTTGCAGGAGGATTTTTAATGGAGACCGGAGAGAAGGTAAAAATGTTTTTACCTTCATTAAAACAAATGTGTTAAGAGTTCAAGGCAGAGCACCTGATTAGCATCAGCACATCTAAATCCATTATTCAAATGGTGGAGACATAACCGCTCACATCATTACATCATGCATACCTCATTGTGAAGACATAACCCCTGCGGAGCTACCGCTGTTGAGAAATGTTTCCATATAGTGTGTTTGTTTGGGGAACATGAATTTAAAAAGATGTTCCTGAACTTTACACTGAAACGTTTTACAGTGTGCAGTTAATTTGAGTCCACAAACCAATGGGTGATGTCACAGTGAGTATGTCCACGTGTATCTTTTGGTCATTGGAATTTTTGTTCACAAAAGGATATTTAAGAAACAAAAAACCAGTGGTAATTTGATTTTCGATTCAAAATACAAGGCTTTTTACTTTGTCAAACGGATAGATATAATGTATTTGATTTTCGTGTTCTAGTTATGATAATAAAAAAAAGCTAAAAAAACAACACCCGTTCTTTCATATTCTGCGACCGGAAGTTGTCATTTACAAAATAAAAAACGCAAATGGTCAGTAAATACAGTTTAATCCTCTTTAAATCTTAGTCACATAAATATCCATCCATCCGTTCTCGTCCGGTTATCCGGGTCCGGGTCGCGGGGGCAGCTGGGTTAAGCATATAAATAAAATTTGCATATTCGTTTTCTCGTTGTCTGAGTGAAAAAGCACGTCACTCAAAACGTACGTTTTTTCGATTATCTAAATCATGTAATGAAAACAGAAAAAGGAAGTCCAGAGTTGGAAACAGGGACCACTCCCCTTCAAAGTAAGAGTCATAGTGTCTAAAGTGTGCTGGCTGCTTGGCCATGTTTTGATTTAAATTTTTGTTATTGTAACTAGAAAACAAAAATAAAATCATATATTAAACATCGTCTACCCCCTCTGACCCTGATGAATCAAAAAGCCTTGTATTTCAATTATGTTTGTATTTTAAAACGAAAATCAAATCACCACTCATCTGTGTTTTAATATCCTTTTGTGAACCGAAAATCCAATGAACAAAAGATACATGGACCCAGTACGTCCCCATTGTTCTGTTTTATTTCTTGTTTCTATTCCCTGTTTCGTCTTGTTAGAGAGGCACTTATAAATTAAATGTATTTTCTTATTATTATTTACTTTTACACAGTGCATGCTTATATCCTCAGCCACTTACCAAAGAGTAGATGGTTGGTTTTATTAGTTTTGAGTTCAGTCTTTTACATACTGACTGGGAATGGTGGCTAACCTATTGACTCAATGTACGTTTTGCACCAATATAGAATTACAAAGAGTACTGTGATATAACAGAAACTGATCTCATAGATGTAGTGTGTGTGTGTGTGTGTGTGTGTGTGTGTGTGTGTGTGTAACAGGCATTACCACATAATTGGTCTATTTGATTGGGTTGCTGACTTTGAATTAGAAAAGCTGATTACTCAAAACCCATTTTATTCTGAAAGACTTGTGTTAGTTCTAATTCAGCCAATTTGTAACATAATTTCTTATGAATATGTAGCACAAATAATCATTTGGAAGGAGTTGGATATTTTTCTCTTTGGAGTTTAGGCCAAACAAATGTATTTTAAATGTTTTAGTCCTTTTCACTTTGTTACCTGATGCCGTCGGACTCGAATGATCCATGTGGGCGGGACTATAAGGGCAGCGTGAGCTCCTATTGGACAAGCCTCCTCAATTTGCTGTAGCATGAAGCAGGACACCTTGTTGTGGTACTAGAGAGGGAAATACAACATAATGCCATGTAATTCAATGCACAACAGCAAGAATTTGTGGTAGCTGAGCTCCAATCAATGTCAATGACTTACAGCCTGTTTGCACCAAGAGCAGCTGATAGCCACAATCTCTTTACTGTGGAAAGCAAACTTCTGCTGGAAGCCCTGCACGTAAAAATAAAATAAATAAAACATTATTTTCAGCCCATAAGAAGCCATACCCAGTTATCCTTAAAGGAAAATTATGGGGGATATACCACAGACCAAGTGGACCACATAGAACACATTTATAATACTACCCATAAATGTCAAAGATCTGAGATGTGACATATATGTTACAATGGGCGTTTATGGAATTTATGTTTATATTTCTTATTTTAAAATTAAAAAAAACTAGACACGTTTTCTGCTTACAGAAACACAAATTTGCCTTTTTATTTGCATCTCCAAAACATTTATGAAAATTATTTTTCCGATTTATCTTTAAGTAACAAAATAATAGTACATCAATAATAAGTAAAACCAAATAACCATTTGCCTTTTTGTTTGCATCTCCACAACATATATCAAAATTGTGCTATTAATTTGTTCAGGAAATATGGTCAGAACAAGTTAAATGTAATACAGGAAACCCTATTAACGGATTAGAATTATTAAATGGGTTTAAACAGTCTATTAACAAAAAATAAGCTTTTTGAAAATAGCTACTTTTTACATTTCTGCTTCCAGTCACAGCCACTTCTTGTCACAGTCAAATGACTGTCATCACACCAGGGTGTTGAGTATGTGTCACTTAGGGATTGATTTAATGAGTTAAGGTGAAGCATAAAGCTGAATATGGGAGATTTAAAGTGTTTGTTACACGGGTGTCACCATGGGTTCTTATGGGTTAAAGAAATCATCTTAAATTATTGGTCAATCCAAAAATAGCATCAGAATCATCACTCACCTTCCCACATTGTTTACATTTGCCTTCTTGCCGTCTCCTATGCACCCAGTGATGACGCACCACGATGGGCTGACACACAAATGACACAAAACACCAAATTTATGAACAATAAGGAGTATGAACAGCAGCCAGATCCGGCAGCAGCACTGCTAGGACCCCCGACAACAGTCAGCCAAACTCACCTCTCGGATGTTCCTCGAGCCTGACTCTCTGAAAGACGGTTTACACCTGAAATTAATCTGGAGGAGAGCAGAGGAAGAGATGTAAATACATAGATGATGACTTGATTTAAAGAGGGAAAAGTATGGGGATCCAGAAGAGACGGCTGAGTCTTGATTGGAATGATTTCCAATGAGGTTGGCAGGTGAAACATGTTTTCAGAGACAGAAGAGGCCAAAGAGACAGAAGAGGTTGTGATTGTAGCGCTGAAAGTGGGAAGGCACCATTCATTCATTCACTCATTCATTATCTTTAACTCTATGGAGTCTGGGGCTATTTTGTCCATTTTTGAATCCTTTCATGTCTTTTTGTGTCTCTTTTTGGTCATTTGTGTCTTTTTTGGTCATCTGTGTCTTTTTTGGTCATTCTGTCTTCTCACTTTGTGTCTTTTTTGTCATTTTGTGTCTTTTTTGGTCATTTTGTGTATTTTTTTGTCATTTTGTGTCTGTTTTTTTTTGTCCGTTAGTCCAACATAAAATGTGATTTTGAATCTTTTTTTACTTTCAAAACACTATTATGCTCAATAAAGAATTTGAAATGTTGCAAATGTGAACAAAGGTGTCAAATATAACATATAAGAGGGTTCCATCCAGTTCTATCATTTTATACTAAATATATTTGAGCTTGTCTCCAGTTTTACTTGGTATATCATCATCAAACTGAAACTGGCCTCATGGAGTTTACAGCCAGAATTTTAGAGGTAAATTTACAGTAGGGCTCCACGCTGCTTTGTTTTCTAGTCTGGTTGGAGTCAACAAGTCTGGATTTGGAGCTTTTGGAGACTCCAGAGGGTTAAATGGTAAATGGTAAATTTACCATTTAACCCTCATATAACCTGCATTTATATAGCGCTTTTCTAGTCTCTTTGCGACCACTCAAAGCGCTTTACACTACAGACTGCGCTCATTCACCCATTCACACACACATTCATACTGGTGGCAGAGGCTACCCTAAACGGTGCCACCTGCTACCATTGGGAATTCATTTACACACCGATGAACGCAGCATCGGGAGCCACTTGGGGTTCAGTATCTTGCTCAAGGATACTTTGACATGTAGGCTGCCTGGTCAGGGATCGAACCACCAACCCTCCGATTGGTGGGCAACCCGCTCTACCAACTAAGCCACAGCCGCATATCAGAACTCGGGTCTTGGGGGGCTGGAGCGGATCCAAGTGGACATTAGGTGAGAGGCGGGCTACGCCCCCGACAGGTCGCAAGACTATCACAGGGACAGACAAGCATTCACGTTCTCATTCACTGGAGAGAACCCACGCTGACACGGAGAGAACATGCAACTCCATACAGAAGAGCCACAAGCCGGATTTGAACCCGCGACCCTCTTACTGTGATGTGATGTGTTCAAAAGTGCAAAAGTGGCCACCACAACCCGGGAGGCACCATGATTCCCCATAATGCAGTGTGCACAGAAAAAAAACAACCAGTCCTGACATGTGTTTGACTTCGTCTCCGTACCAAGTCCTTTGCTGTGCCCTCCACCTTTACAGACCAAGAAGCGGTCTTTGCGTTCTGCCACGTTGGAATGAACAGGGCCGACCTTTTTTTAGATTCCACTTTAATCAACAGGAAAATGAGATGAAGAGAGAGAAGAATATTGGAGATTTAAGAAGAGAAAATGACCCCTCCGTGGTGAAAAGAGGACGTTTTTAAGTGGTCCGTGTGTTTCTGTCAGATCGAGGGTCAGAGAGGAGAGGCGGGAGGAGTTTTGTGTGTCTCACTCTAAAGTCGGGGTCATTGAGGGGCAGGGTGGCGTCCAACAGAATGGCTCTAGAGCTGGGGAACTGCAGGTTAGACAGGAGGAAGGGTTAAAGACAAGCTGCCTGCTCTTCTTTTAAATGTGCCTTAATGAATAGAACTGAAATGAAATAAGTGTTAAGTTAAATAAATGTGAAAAGCAACCATCCTTGAATCCAATTTTAGATTTCCATCATGACTGAGGGTTTAAAGTAATCCTTCTTTTCACTTCTCTCTGATCTTAAACTCATCCTTTAAGGACTGAAAGTTTAATCCTTCTTTATTCTTGCCTCTATCACCTTTTGTCCCTTGTGAAAGATGCTTTAAACATGCGTCTTTAATCTTTCCCTCTCCACCTTCGTCTGTCTGGGACGGCTCAAGTTTTACACCTGCGTCTTTATGTTTCTTGTCTCCATTAAGCAGATTAAAAAGGTGAACTATTTTAGATTCCCCTGGATCAGCCGGCTTGGTAAAAGTATTTTGAAACCATGAGAGAGAGAGAATACCTTTTCCAGTTGTTCTATGCAGATGGTGTGGGCCACTATCTTACAGGCAGCACACTTCCTCCGGCTGACGGACTTTTGCTGAAAGAGAAATAACATGGAAGACAGATAAAAGAAACATCACGTGTGTAATATCATCTCTGACCACTGGGGGTCAGTCCTGTGCTGCAGAAAGTGGAAGGCTGGAAGCAGATGCACTGAGAAATGATGTGACATGACAGTGTGTGACATATGACGACTTTGTGATGGGCTCTCCATATGTTTGACTTTGATACGAGCTGACGTGAGTAAAATTATAACATGACATGACCGTGTTTGATGACATGCTGGATGCTGGGAATGAATCACTGCAGCATCACTGTGCAGGAGGTGTTGCTTTTTAGTAAAGATAACACAACGTACGAGTCACTGTCATGGAGCTGTCAGAGCATCACTCAGCCCACTGCTTAGCCAACATCACCTGGTTTAATTAAAACTTGATATATTATTGCTGGGCACTATAATCCTTACATTTATAGTGAAATCTGAACAATATTCTACTGTACTGCCCTACAAAGTCTAACTGCAGTGACTACATTTTTGGTCAAAATTGAGTTATAACTAAAAATAAACTCCTTGATGTCCGTTTTATCTTGTGACAAAGTTTTAGATTTCAGTTTTGCTTTATTTCAGAGAAATAATTATAGAAAAACTACAAAATCCAACTCAAAATCAAGCAGTTATCGCACTTATTACGGTCTTCTTTGGATATACATACCAATTTAAACGTACATTTATTTGATCGGGAAATTAATATCTAGATAGTAATGGAGTAAAAAAGTGAGATAAAATGATATTAAGACTAAAATATAACATTTCCTTGTAAAATTAAGTCTAAAATACACAAATCTTTGAAAAGAGTTTTTGAAGATGCACAGCAATGCAATAACTACGTTTTTGGGGTCAAAGGTCAAATAAATCATCCTGATTTTTTAGCATACAAATTACTTCATCAATACGTGTAGAAATAAGTGTCACTTTTGGCTGGCCAGTTAAAAACATTTAAAAAAAAATTTAAAGCAGTTTTTCTCAGTTTTATACCTGTGTAGTTACTGCAGTTAGACTTTGTAGGGCAGTGTACATTCATCTCATACAGTGTCATACTGTATATCGCTATGCAATCTGGGAGAGAAATATGTGATTACAGCACTTTAAGAGAATGTCATTATTTACAGGAATTTAATGTAAATACTTTTAAACCGGATTGTGTTGGAAATTTACAATAATACAATAATATACTGCAAATTGATTTCTAGCAATGCACTGTAGGGGTGGGCGATATGGCCCTAAAAGATTATCACGATATTCGGTTCAGGGTATTTTTGAGATAACGATATTCTTGACGATATTACAAAATACTGAAAATGATACAGAAAATATGATATTTTAGTCAAGACAAACCCAGTTCTATCAATCATAAATCTAAAATGTAGTGTAAATTGCAAGTATCAACAGTTGCCAAATACAAAAAAAAATGACTTTTGTCTCTTGAGTATTAGAAAATAATTAAATATAACCATCTAGGGAGTCTGGGGGCATCCCCCCCTGGAGATTTTTTTTTCATTTAAGCCTATTCCATCATATACACTGATCTTATCATTGCATATTTCAATTTATAATTGTAAAGCATCTTATTTTGACACTCAAAATAACTTTATTATGAATAGTATAGATATACTTTCAGTAGCTTGAAATGTGACGTTAGTGCAGCACATGAGATTCTGGCGGGTCGCTACAGTCTAGGTCATTAATGGAAACCCTTACGCCACTACGTCAAGAAGTACGAATGTTGCCAAAATCATGATGTGCATTTTTTTTTACCCATAAAAAAAAAAAAAAAAACAGTATTATCGTGAATGATGCGATATGGCACACCCCTATTGCACTGTATTTCTTAAATACAGTAAGAAACTTGTAAATTAACCGGTTAATTATTGTAAATTTATAGTTAGCGTTATTTTACACAATCATATAATTTCCAGTAGAAAGTGTTGTCAAGGTCTAACGATGAAGATTGAATCCCTTTTTCCCCACTGTGCTTGCATGATGCAATTGTATTTTTGTCTTGTGCTTTTTTAACACTTTTTATTCTCTTTTGTCCTCATATCTTGTTCATTCTTATGATGATTATCCAGTGTTTGTGTCAAGGTTATAATAGTTTTGGATTTTTCATTAGTTTTAGTTTGAATTTTATTGTGACTTTTTGTTTTCAAATTCAGTTAGTTTTAATGAGTTTTTCTTTTTTGAAAAAGGCTTAGTTTTAGTTTTTTTGTAATGGGTTATTTGTTGGGTGCCAGATTTTTTTAAAAATCACAATAAATGTTTCCTTTATTTCCTTTGTCTGATCCATCTCAGCCCCAATAAGTTTATTAAGTCATAAAACCAGATAGATGAAATAGATTTCATATCAACCAAAAAGGTTTACGGATGAAAAAAGTTGACAAAGACGAAAACGAAGGACATTTTCACTATAATATTAGTTAGTTTTGTAACCACAAATTACAGTTTCAGTTAATTATTGTTTTTTTAAAAACTTCTAGTTTTCGTTATTTCGTTAGTATTCTTTAACTATAATAGCCTTGGTTTGTGTATTACAACGCTCTTCTGCATTTTCAAAATATTACCAACAAAATGAAAAAAATGAATGAAACTGGGAGGGCCCCGGACAAGAGAGTGAATGGACACTGAAAAAAACGAAATCAACTTCCTGTGTCACATCATCCACTGGGAAGAGGTCAAAGGTCATACACCAGGAGTCAGTGAAAGATCAGCTGAAAGCATCTCTACCATCTCCCCTCATGTACAGTATTCACATGTCAGCTGAGCCTATTTCATTGGGAAAATGCCTATGAGATGCAAATAACACCTGGGAATAACAAGGTGTTTTTACGACTGCTTCAGTATTTCAGTTGGTGCAGATACTGAAGGGAAATATTTGACTGATAAATGTTAGCAGATTCCGATGTGTAAACACGCGAGATGCCAGCATGCAGATATATAAACATTCTGTCTGAAAAAGTGAAGAAAAATATAACGCTTTACATGAACACACTTTGCTGAAACTACTGTATATGAATGTGTAGACAAATGGACAGAGGAGAGAGGGTGAGGGTAATTAGAGTGAGATACTCACCAGTGCTCTGGCAATACAGTGTTGTTCTCCCACATAACAGTAGTCTCCAGAGACGTTTGTCTCAAACCAGATATGGTCTCCGTACAGAGCCGACTCCTACATGGACAAACGCACAGAGACATTGGTGACGATAATATCTTTTCCTGTAAACCTTAGATTTAAATTTACAGTGAAACCTGATCAGTATTCTACTGTATTGATGTCGTACAGTATCATACCATATATTGCTATGCAATCTGGGAGAAAAACAATTTGTGAGAACAGCACTTTAAGAGAATGCTATTATTTTGAGGTCATTTTTCCTAAAGGAAGCATGTATAATGTGAATAAAAGTGGTCCAAGTATAGAACCTTGTGGAACCATGACTAACATTACCATGCAGTGTCATAATGTATATTGCAATGCAGTCTTGGAGGAAAAATATGTGATTACAGCAGAATGGCATTGTTTATAGGAATTTACTGTAAATTTACACTGAAGAGTTTTACAGTGTACGGTAAATATTCAGTAATTTACTGGGGAACAGTATTGTGTTGTAAAGTTACAAGAATACAGTAATTTATTACAAATTTATTTCTAGTAATACACTATTTCTAAAATACAGTAAGAACCAGTAAAAAAGTACAATACAGTATAAAGATCCTGGTATATTATGCTCTTTTTCAACTTTAAATCAACTTTCTAACATATTTCAGAACTCTTGACAGTTAAAATTCGGGAATAAATGTTCAGTATGATGGCAATTAAACAGAAGAACGAGTGTTATCCTGTGTGAAATCAAAGTAAAGGTAAAAAAAAACACTTGTGTGTCTTTGCTCTGAGCTCTTTGGATATCAGTTTAACAAAGCAGACTCACAGTCCAGTCCAGAGTGCTGCGGATAATTGATTCTGGGTCGGTCCTGTTCAGGGATGATGTACTGGGCTCACAGGGCAGATGGTGCAGGCCAGACTTAGCTATTGCTTTCCTGGAAACACAGAGACAGAACATTGCAAATTATCCTGATATTGGATTTTTTTCTTGACAATAGAACTCAAATAGGTAAAAACAAATAAAAATAACTTTAAAATGTTAATGATTCATGTCTTAAATGAATTTTCATTCTTAAAAGAAACTAATGGGAAAAAAAGTAAAGGGGAGAAAATTGTCATATACTAAAAAAAAAATATATAAAAATATAATGAAAACCAGAAAATGGTAACCTTTAGTTTGGCCTTAAAAAAAGCATAAAATGCAGCTGGGGAAATATATCAAATATTTGGCATTTCAACTAATAAAGCTGTACACGTGACAGTGCAGAGACCTTCCTATCATCAGTGCTGCACATGTCGAATCAAAAAATATACACATACAACAAAATAGGTCACGTCACACAACAGCATCACTTGTTATCCATCCATTATAAGAAATTACCCATCATGTCAAATACTAAAGCAAAATGTTGTAGGGTTGTGTAAACCAGGGATGAGGATATGTCCATATAGCAGAATAATGCAACTTCCTGTTATCGATATGGTCATAACTCAACTCTTATACCATCAGACTTACTGTCTAGATGCTGCTGTTTTCTCTCAGGTTATGAAAATGCAAAGAAAGTATATTCAAACAAGTGCAGAGTGTTATTTTTATTGGGTTAGGGGGGGTTTTGTGCCATTTTTATCATTCCATGTGAGCACCGAATAAACTTTTCCAATGATTCAACTAAGACGCCAGGCTAAAGAAAGAATTGTCACTGAATCTAAAACATCTAAACAATCCATCTGAAGCAGCAATTAGGGAAGATGAAAAGACTGAGGCAGAAAGTGAATTGAAAGAAAGTAGCTTTTCTAAGGCAGGTGATGGACAGGCTGAATAGAAACTCTGCAGCAGGCTGCTTAGATAAACTGCCCACATTTTGGAATAAAATAAACGTTGTGTACAAGGAACAATTGTGTTTGGAGACAAGTTGTAAAGTAGCACACTGTAAACCTTAGATGTAAATTCACAGAGACATCTTAACAGCATTTTACTGTATTGATGGCATAATAAACTATTTCCAAAACAAAAAAAGAATAAAAGTAACAAACAGTCTTTTTTACACTACATGAGATTACTAAACAGAATATGGAGTGTTGAAATAAAGTCGTAATCTAGAAAAAGGCACATTTCATCTTCAGAATATAGCTTGCTTGTTGCATACTATGTTACACTTTGTAAATTTTCACACAAGATGCTTCTTTAGTTTAACTGTGGCATTGAAGTGTTTCATGGTAGGGCTGGGCGATATATCGATATATTTTTTAATGCGATATGGAATTAGACCATATTGAATATATCGATATAGTTCAAATTTGCACTATGATCCTTACTCCAGGCAAGCTGCGGCTTTGTTTAAGTTATTTTTATAGTTAAACGTGCACTTTATGGAGCTTTGATTTTTTTTTTTTTTTTTTTTTTAAAAAGGTACTCCTGTTGTTATACAGTATTAATCCATCCATTCTCGTCCGCTTATCCGGGGGCCAGGTCGTGGGGGCAACAGGCTATTGTATTACAGTATTAATGTTCACTTAAATAAACGGTTTCAATAAAACTACTTGACATGTCACATTTAGCTTTGACTGAACACTTGCTCTCACTTTGCGTTAAAAATATCAGATATATATCATATCGATATTCAGCATAAATGTATCGGGATATGATTTTTGGTCCATATCGCGATGTAGAAGTATCCCACCCCCATCCATTTAAAGTATCACTTGTGCTTTCATATTTAGTCAGTTTTCACAGCAGTCACAAAAAGTGATACTGTGATGCTGTGGAACATCCTCTACTTTGACATATTTTAGACTGTATTAAGCCTAAATTTTATCTATGGAATAGATAACACATTGCAGCATCCCACAGTGTCACAGCTGTGTTAAAGGTTTTTTTGTTTGTTTGTTTGTTGTTTTTTTTAAATAAAAAGGAAGCTCCAAGGTTATTTATCTGCCTCTTAAATTATGAGATATCTTGTGTTTTACTGTGACATTTTTTCCTGATAGCAACACTAAAGGAGGGGTCTGAGGGTCAATACAAATATAATACGGGCTATGAATATCCCCAACACATTTCACAGAAATCTGGGTATTAGTTTTCAAGATATTCAATGACACAAAGTCCTCCTCAAGGGATTGAAATATCCATATCAAATTTCTCTTTCCGACAGATATGAGCACAAAAATGACTTTTCACTTTAATGTCACTGTCACCCTGTGACTTCCCTCAGGCCCTAAAGCCAACGCAGAAATGTATTAAACTTGTATTCTTTTTAATAGCAAACAAGGATCCCACTCCAATGCTTGTAACAACAAAAAAAGTCAGGTTGTATAGAGGTCTATGAGAAAATAACCCTCCTTCTCACTTGATTTAGTACCTTGGTAAACATACTCATAATGAGTTTATAGTCTAAAATAGTTTCAGCAGTTCTTGAATGCAGCATGATGTTTATTTTGTAAATTATGGTCCTATTTCAGGTCAAATCAACGATAAAAATGATGCTTGCTAGCCAACGTTGCTGTTGTCTGCTTTGAGTGAACTTTCACCCTTTCGCGGTGTGTTTTCACTTCATTAGAGTTAATAGTAGCATTTTGGTCAAAAATGTTTTGTTGAGTGTTTCTCAAAGGCTTGTTCTTCTTATGGATCCCACTGCAGACCATGATTGGTCAGGGTTGTGCTGTTAACATTTAAAGGCATATGGAGGAATGTTTTCTCAACTGCTTGTTTAGTTCAGGTTGGAAATCAAACCTGGGAGTGTCAGTTTAACTCCCTGCTGCGTGGTGGAGAAATTCATGTTATGTTTAATCTAGTGTGGATTGGTGGGAAAATGGTAAAGGATGTTGATCGGTTGGTGACACTAACTTTAGGGTTAAATTAAAATTACTCAAGGTCTCTTGCAGGTTTAATCACGGTAAATAAAACCTTCTAACAAATGCTACAGTTCCGCTTTGCTTGGTTCTTCCAAACGGTGACAAGAAGACCTGATGCGGCGACACGACACTCTGACGCAGAACATACGGCACCTCGCTGACCAATCCGCGTCCAATTAACTTCTTGGGAATTGCAGTGGGATACCGCTAACTGATAACTGTGCACCCCCTCTCGTTCAAATAGGGTCACTTATTGCTCCAAAAACATCAAAATCATGGCAGCCAAAATGCTTCAGATCGAAGGGTGACACTAGACCTGTCACGATAGTCAACATATCGACTTATCGTTCGATATATAAAAATGGACAAGATAGTTTTTGTGGACTCGATAATTGTTGTTTACATAAGCCATCAACATTTTCAACATTTCACTGGAAGTCAAGTTTCCCGACGGCTGCACAACTCCAGAAAGTTTGGTGGAATAAAAGGAATTGGTGCCAAAGCCGGTGTGGGAACATTTCGTATTTCACTGTTCAGCTCAGCAGAAGAAGAAAAAGAAGGTTACTTTTTTAATGGGGAAATCCAACTTCTGCATTTAAACCATCATTTTTTACACACAAGTGAACACACCATGCAAGGAGCAGTGGGCTGTACATTACTGCACCCGGGCGGTAGCACAACAACTGCGGCCTTCGCTTATTGTAAACAAACCAGCATGCCAACTGTACACAAAGTGTCCTCCGCTGATCGTAAATTAAACGGCGTCACTAACTGTGCACAGAGTGTCCGGTGCTTGTTGTAAACTAATGGAGGTCGCTAAGTGAACACCTGCTGCTGCAGCACATACACACTGTACGTGCTACAGAGCTAACTGTTAGCCTGTTAGCACTGACTGTCTTAAAGGAGCCACGCATCTCTTACAGTGGACACAATATAACACTGACTTTTCGTGCTATTTCAGTAATACTGCAAATGTTTGACAGGCAGTAGGAATTGACAAACAGCTGTTTATATATTATCTATAATATATAATAATGAGATTTATCTCAGTGCAATTTCTGTTAACAGAGCCAGAGAGTCTAGTTTATTTGTTTTGATAGTTTATTTATTTATGTTTTTTTTTTTTTATCTAGGATGTTTTAATATTTATTTTCCACATTTCAATACCAATATTTAATATTCTTGAGATTTAAAAATGAATTGCTGTGAAAAGGATGTACTCCACAATACTATTATTTATCATGATAGTTCCTGGGAAAATATATCATCCTAAAAAATGTGTTATCGTGACAGGCCTAGGTGACAGTGCTCTGTAAGTCAATAACCAGTAGAAGGCAACAAATTAGTGTAAGCATCGTATGAAGACTTCTCTACAGATGCAAAACCAATACAAGTGTGTGTGTGTGTGTGTGTGTGTGTGTGTGTGTGTGTGTGTGTGTGTGTGTTTTTGTGTGTGTTACATACGACAGGAAGTTCTCCCATGTATCCAGATAAGGGTCATAGTATATGGTGGTTCCCGCTGGTCCCCCCAGTGGTGAAGAACAGCTTTTATGGAGTGCGGAGCCAGAAGAAGTCACACTTGTTTCATCAGCCCTGGACTCAGAGCTCAGACCTGCTGAGGCCTGCTGACCCAAACTGGGACTGGTTGTGGAGGTCTGGATCTGTTTATTTAGCATCCAGTGAACTTGGCTGGACCTTCTCCGATTATAGTGACCGTAAACTCCATAAGCTGTACCGCTGCTCTGATACACCGCATCTGCTGGGAGGAGGTGGGAGGAGTTTCTTCTCAGGCAGCGGGGAGGGCGGAGCAAGGGGCGGGGCGAGATGTTCTCCATGGTGACAGCTTGGGTTAAGTGCAACAGAGCTGCTCCAGTTCTGTTCTCCACTTCGCCATCACTCCCTTCCTCTGCATCTGACTCGGAACAGGAATACAGTTCCTCCTCTTCCTCTTCTTTCTCTCTCGCTCCTCTCCCCATCTGGACTAAACTCGCAAGTAACATAGAAGATCCGAGTAAATGAGGTTCAATAGATTTGACTTTAGAAGGACGTCGATGTCGCATGGCCATCCCTCGATGTACGTAGGGGACTGGACCAGCTGGGCTGCGGGCATGGTGAGCTTTGTACTGAACTCCTCTTCTTCCTCTCTTGAATACATCTGCTCTGTCAGCTCCTCTTCCACATTCTTCTTCACTTGTTAGACCCTCTGTAGTGGACTGTCGCCTCTGTCCGCTGGCCACCAGCAGGCCAACACTGGGCCGCCTGCGCTGCTCAGAACAGACTGGAGGTAAACCAACAGAGGAGCGTCTGGACTGGACTAGTGCTACAGAGGGCAGGCCCACACTGGAGCGTCTCCTGGCTTTACTGGTCTGGAGAGCAGGACCAGGCTGGCGTCCTGCAGCAGGGTGCTTCTGTCTTTTGGCGCGACGGCGGAAATGGCGTTGGAAGAAGAAATCCATGGTGTCTTGGAGTGCAGTGGAATATTAAAAATGAAATGTGGGATGTGATAGGATAAACTTGTGAAGAACATAGCAGTGTCTTCTGATACCAAGCTTAAGGTCAAAGGACACATAGCAGTTCACAGGGTGTTTTACTGTAACAGAAGATGGTATCCATGTTAACTGAATCCAGCTCCTCTTCTTTTCAATCTTCCTTTAGAAATGCTGAAGGGACAAATGCACTGTAAACCTTAGATGTACAGCACTTAATCCAGCTGGCACTTAAAAGAGAATGCCATTATCCACAGGGACTTATATGGGCTGAAATATGGGCCACCAGAAACTGAATTTGAATTATTTATATTTGAATTGCTTAACTTGAATCATTGGATTGAAAAACAGAATCTGTATTGTAATTTGAAATTGAATTTATTAGTTTGCAACTGAACATTCAGTTCTAACAATTTCATTTCATTTTTTTATGACGAACATCCGGGTAGTTGAGGCAGAGCAATCGAGCGCAGATACGCAGAGCGCATCTTCGGCCAACCAGCACCTCCGTTTTCTTTTGTAACATTTGTTGCTACCCGGTTGCCATAGCGCCTCTTCGGCCAATCCATGGTCAAGCCAGATTAACTACTTCTTCCCTTTCGTGGCAAGTGGCAACCAGGTGGCAACAAATGTTACAAAAGAAAACGGAGATTGGCCGAAGGTCGAAGGTTACAAATTAATAAATTCTATTTCAAATTATGTGACCCAAATTCAGTTTTTTAACGCAATTATTCAAGTTAAGCAATTCAAATTCAAATATAAATAATTCAAATTCAGTTTCTGGTGACATATTTCAGCCCATATACTTAAATTTTCAGTGAAAAGTTAAACTAAATGACATCAACGGAGACAATAGTTTCAACAAACCTTACTGATCTATCATCCTTCCAACTAATATACATCTCATTCCTTATCTACTAACCAGCTGTTTAATTAGATCATCTGATGCAGTGCTGCTTTGTTCAAAGTCACTCAAGTCATTAAAACTGGTATCAACCAGCAGCCCCTTCACCGTTTCCCCTTTTCATTCAAAGTATGATTGTTCATTAATTTGTTCTTCTTTTAGAACAGTATTGGTATACTCATATCGGTCATGACTGCACGCCTGTCAGCAGAGGGATTTTGAGTCCAGGCCAAAGAATTCTCATCAACTCTGAAGCTTTAGCCTCATTTAGCTCATGGTTTTGATTTTAAGGCACATTAACCGTTTTGGTTCAATTTGCTTTTTAATCATTCAGTGAAAAAGCTCTGATGAACCAACTGTAGGTTGTTGTGGTTTCCCTCCTTAGTCATCAATGCATCTACGGCAATGCCCCCTCATATCTTACTACTCACCCCGCAAAACACAACACGCTCTCCCCACTCCACCAACTCAAACCGCCTCCACACACCCAGAACCAGACTCCGCACCATGGGAGACAGACAGGGCTTCCTGTGGAGCCTTCCTGACACCCTGAGGGCACCACAGTCCATAGACACTTTTAAAAAAGGACTAAAAACTTTCCTTTTTAGCAAAACCTTTGGTTCCTCTGTCCAGATGGTTTTTAGCTTGTGTATGTTTGCATATATGCATACTTTTTCTTCAGTTTTTAGCTGTTTTATCCTTTTTTATAATTAGACTGTTATGCTTTTACCCTGTAGCACTTTGAGATTTTCTCTAATGTAAAGTGTATTACAAATAAAATGTATTATTATTATAATTATTAACTGTACACCACCTGCACGGCACCAAACAATGATCAAATCACATGACTTCATGATGTCACAAAGGAAAAACGAAGCAACACTGAGCCCTGCCGTCAACTTCCCTCTAAAGTACTGGCTTGAAACTCCATGCCAGTTTTTGTTTGATGACGATTGGCCAAGAAAAATCGGAGATAAGGTCAAATATATTTCGGATAAAAATATAGCACTAGAGGTTATCCTCATTTTACCTCTTGTGTTATATTTGACACCTTTGTTCACATTTGCAACATTTAAAATTCTTAATTGAGCATGATTGTGTTTTTCAAAGTAAAATCCGTGTAATTTCGGGTTTACGGGTTTAAAATGTTGATACAGTAAGTCAAAGAGAAAAAATAATCAGTAGGTCATATGGGTGAGGTTGTGCTAAAAAACACAGCATAGTAGACAAAGTGTATACAGGCAGAATAAAAAAGTCAAAAATGGCCAAAATAGCCTAAGATTCCAGGGTTAATAAACCCAAACTTGAGGCTGCATCTTCTAATATATTATATGTTGATTTTTTCAAGTACCCAGAAAATGCCCTGCATTCTGACCCAGGGCTCAGTCTGACTAAGTATTAAAGATCAATAATTATCAAACAGAAGCCGGGGAACTGCTGTAACTTCCTGCATTCAGAGTGCAACCGTACACCACACATGCAGCTTCGGATGCGATATTTATTTCTTATCAATGTTATTAATTATGTTTAATAACGGACATGAGCAGACTTCTGAACAAGTGCAAGAAAAAATGAAACTGAAACGTTATTGACTTATTTGAATGTGGTTAAATACTAAACAGCATGTCACTTGGCAGATCATCATGACTTTTGGCATTTGACTTTCCGGTGCTTTGAATCTTGCTATTCACCACAGTCTCTCTCACACACACACACACACACACACACACACACACACTGTGTTGTTTCTCATCAGCAAAGATTAGACATATCATCTGTCCAATCTGCATCTTGATAAACAATGGCAATGCAAGCCCACTAAACTAACTTGTAGCTCCTCGTTCGGCACTTGGGACTCCTTGTTTCTGTAACAAAATGGTCAATGGACTGCACTTATAAAGCGCTTTACACTACGTTCATACACCCATTCACAATGGTGGCAGAAGCCAAATGTGGCTGCAAAAACATTTCTGTCCATTCATTTCAATGCAAAATGAGAAAACTTCTCACTTGATTTATTACCTCAGAATTTTTTTTAGGACCACACTATGGTCTCAGTCACTAGTAAAAAAAATATTCTTCAAGACAATTTCATATTAATAATTAATTTAGAAGAAAATGGAAGATAAAGAATCGTATGATTTAGGGCGTGGCTACTTTTGATTGACAGGTCACTAACAAGGCAAGCCATCATCAGGAGAGCAGCAGAACAATGCATATCCATGGCAACATGTCAATAAAGTTATATATAACGTTATATAGATATAAAAAAGGATATTTAGCGGTTTGGTCTCATAACTTTGACCCTTTCACTGTATTTTCACTTAATGACAGTTTATTTGAACGTTTAGTTCAGTAAAAATGTCTTGTTCAGCGTTCAAAACGAACATCCCAGTTAATGCTACAGCTAATGCTAACATGAACTAGCAGCAGCTTCTCTCAGTCAGGTTGAGGTGTAGAGAGGTTGTAGTTAGTGATCAGATCCCTCTCGCTCCTCCACAGTCCAGATATGGTCTGCTCCTCATATCGGAAACAAGATGGCAACGAGTGTAACGATGAACTTGATGCTTCCAACGGGCCACAAACCAATCGGTGACGTCACGGTGACTACGTCCATTATTTATACAGTCTATGATAAGGAGCCATTTGGGGTTCAGAGTTGTCGTAGAAAATCTTTAAAGAAAAACAGTTGACGACCAGGTAGATCCGAATTACAGTCTTGCGCAGAATTTATTGTGGTATCAAAAACAGAAGAGACAACGCCTTGTATTGTATTTTTAGTTTGCAGGTTCGGGCGTCATTATTTCTGTGTGACTAAAGTTCAATGTCCTGTAATTTCTTGTTATGTTCACTTTTGATATAAGTGCACACTTGGGAGGTCAGATTCCTATTCCAATGTTATCATATCAACCAGAGCATCTGCTTCGGATATGCTAAGCTGACTTGTCTGAGTTTTTCCTTTCCCATAAAAACGGAAATACTACCCGTTACCAGGTCATGCATTAATTTCTTATACTACATATACATTTTCAACGGATTTCCATTACAGTATCTTGCTCAAGGATACTTGAAGGCTGCCATGGTCAGGGATTTGAACCTCCAACCTTCCGATCGGTGTGCGGCCGATCTACCAAATGAGCCACAGTCGAGGCAAAAGGCCCTCCAAGTGTACTAATATGAGCCAGAGTGATGCTCAGATTTCCCCAGGCTCTCTTTTTTTTCTCATAGTGTAGAAAAGCAGAAATCTGTTGCTGTGAGCACTGGCGTATTTGGTGGACCAAATCCTGCTGAGTCTGAAAGTATCTCTTTATGCTGTCACTAGCAGAAGTGGGAGCTAAAGGTAAATTGAGAAATGGCTCTGTTGGAAGACACGTGAAAACAGATCTGAACTCTCTAGCTTCACATTAAATCAATGCCACAGATTTAAAGGGACAGCTCACCCCAAGAACAAAAATACCCATTTCTCCTCTAACATTCACATCTCATGCACCTGTACATGCTCCTCCCTGCTCTACAGCTGTCAGGCTGAGCAGTGAAGAGCTCATCCACACAAATAATGAGGTCAAACATCCTCTGAATGTTGTTCATGGTGAAAGAACTTCATACAAATAGATAGAAATCCAAAAAGATAATAAAATGCAAAAGGCCAACGCTCATTCATCATGCAACAGCGGTTAGAGTGGTGATTGGTTGTCAAGATATTGTTGTTGTAGAAACAAAACCAAGTGGATAAACAGTTTTGTAATGAACTGTAACAAACTTGAGCTCCTTTACTTTGCTTACCCAGTACAAGTCTTCTACAAGTCTTCCATCTTATATTGTCTAGTCATATTTCTGCAGTTATACTGTGAAGTAGCTTCTTACTTTCAAATAGTTGCTCTGCAAAAAATGTGTCTAAAAACAAGATAAAAACACAAAATCTAAAGGAAATGATCTTGCTGCATGGACAGATAATTTCACTTGACAAGATTTCTGAAATTAAGATTATTAAGTCTAGAAATTAACTCTTAAAACAAGATAAATTAAAGCTCCAAGCAGCGATTAAAACTGGTCCGAGCAGAGTGACCTGACAATTATTTGTTTCTTGCCGAGATAAAAAAAAACTTGTTTTTATCTGGTTTTTAGACACACATTTTTTGCTGTGCAGTGATACTGTGAAGTAGCTTCCTACTTTCAAATAAGTGTAACTACTAATATGTAATGTAATACATTTTGAAAGTAACTTGTCCAACCCTGCACATAACTGTCATGTTTCCTGCTGAAGATACAGTGCAGTTTACAATAAACATGACACTCAATATGTTAAAGCTATGAAAGATGAAAGAGCCCTGTGGCTTTGAAAGCGGGAAAATGAAGAGAAGAGCTGCTCTGTATTTGTTTCAAGTTTTACCACTGAACTTACAAGAAACGGTCCGACTGAGCCTGTGCTCCATGACACAGCTGCTTCAGACCACACCACCACAAACTCACTTCACTCAGCAGAACAGATGAGACTTAAGAGAACGGGACAGAAAACGTGACATGTGACTAGAATAATATCATGTAACAAGATATCAGATTAGAACAGTGTGTGCAGCTTAGATCTCTGCTACTGAAACTATCATATGGTCTAACAGGAAGTCCCATCTCAGAGAATCATCAGCACACTGAAAGCTCCACTGCTCACTTAATCCGAGCGTTTCCTCTGCTAATGCTCTGTCGCAAAGGTCGGGGGTCGCCACTGACTGCCTTTAATAAAGACACACACCAACAACAGCCATAGTCTGAGGTGACATCCAATTTCTTCAAATAATCTATTTTACATTGACGACTGAAAGCTAATTTAACTCTGAAAATGTGCTCTTTTAGATAATATCCTCTTCACTCACCACACTGAGTTAGAACTTGCTGAACTGTGACTGAGTACAGAAGTTGGTCTAAAATTAACTGTCAATGATTGACTTGTTTACAGTATGTTGTTGGCTGATTTTTATATTTAGATTAGGGGTGGGCGATATGGCCCTAAAAGAATATCAACGTATTTCAGGGTATTTTTGCGATAACTGTATTCTTGACGATATTACAAAATACTGAAAAAAATATAGAAAATATGATTTTTTAGTCTGTATAAATAAATATAACTAAAATAATACCCTGTATCAATGTAACAATGTATCAATCTTGTCTACTTGAAGAGATAAATGTGAGCAATCACCTCACATAAAATTAATCACAGTGAACATGCTTTCCACTCGGATATGGAGCAGCCAGACAGTGTTGGAAAATAGCTGCTAGGGGGGTCTGGGGGCATGCCCCCCCGAAGAACTTTTTTTTCATAAAAGCTCAAATCTGGTGCCTCTCACACATTCTAATGCCACTATTCCATCATATACACTGTTCTTAATTGCATATTTTACTGAAATATTGTAAAGGAGAATAAAAGGTTCTTGTATGTTTTATTTAAGACATCTTATTTTGACAGTCTTCTTGTAAATTATGTGCAGGATTCCGTGCTCTTATTTTGAAAAGTGCATTTGTTTAGCGACAGGAAGTAATAGTAGCTTTTTATGATTAACACAACTTTAATTGTTAGCTAATGTTAGCTTGTGGCTAACGAACGGCATAATGCAACAGTGTGTTTGGACCTCTGACGGCCCGGACAGGTTGATAGGATTTAGTTTGGCTCACGCAGACCCACAGAGAGATGATGTGGGGACGGGACTGATACAGACAGGTAGGCAGGGCAGCTCGGTATATTCGGTGCATGTGTAAGTGTTTGAATGCGCGCGCATATCTCGGAGGAGGACGGAGAGGTGGGTCGAGGTTTGACTGACTGATGGGTGACAGACCCTCTGCTGACCAGAGACACAACGTAAAATAACTTCATAGACACAACTTAAAATAACTTTATATTATGAATAGTGTAAAAATACTTTCAGTAGCTTGAAATGTGACGTTAGCGCAGCACATGAGACTTTGGCGGACCACCACAGTCTAGGTAATTAATGGGAAACCCTTACGCCCCTACATCAAGATGTAGGAATGTTGCCAATATCATATATATAGCATATAAAAAAGTGATAACGAGAGAATAAATAGGAACAAAATAAATAGCTAAATAAGCATCATTACTCTTCAGTTTTAGTCAATTGCTGACTATTTCAAAATAGAAAATCGAATAGAAGAATATCTTTGTCATTGTACAATGAAACTTTGGGGGGGGGGGGGGGGGGATTGCTAACAATTTCTAAATCATGCCAAGCAACATTTTATGCATTATATATCGGCTCATAATATCGGTCAACCAATATATCTGTCAGGCTCCAATATATAAACATATTTTACACCTACACCTTACTACTACACCTTCTATGTTCCTGTAAGATCGACTGTATTTGTATAGCACCAGTAGTTGTATTTTTGTCTTCATGGACTTTCAATCACACAACTCCCTCATACAGATCAGTGAATAGTTGTACTGTTCAGTGATCAGATAAATACCACCATACCACAGTATCATCCACCATCATCATCTTTTCTGCATTGTCTTCTTGGACTCGGGTCTGAATCAGGCCTGTTTCTTCCTGCTTGGCAGAGATGGTTTTCACTTTTTCAGATGCAATGGCGACAATAACGTTTAGACTTTTGCAGTCGAAGTGACCGAATCCACTCAGTCTGATGTTGTGAGGGACATAAAATAGATTTGCTTATATACCTTGTTGATCTAGTCCAGGGGTCTCAAACTCAAATTACCTGGGGGCCGCTGGAGGCAGTATCAAAATGACCAAAAAAAAAGAGACAAAATTACTAAAAAAAAGAGACAAAATTATGTTTAAAAAAAAAAGAGACAAAATGACCAAAAAAAAGACACAAAATGACAAAAAGACACAAAATGACCGAAGAAGACACAAAATGACAAAAAAAATTAATTTCTTAAAAAAGAAACAAAATGACCAAAAAAAGACAAAATGACCAAAAAAAGACAAAATGATTTTTTTAAAAAGACATGTAATTACCAAAAAAAGACAATTATTAAAAAAAGACAATAATTAAAAAAAAGACGAAATTACTAAAAAAATGGGACCTTCCACACACAACACGGTAAAGTGCCATTCATATAAACTCACATTAAACTTTCATATCAAGGTGGGGGCCACAAAATATCGTCACGAGGGCCGCAATTGGCCCGCAGGCCGCGAGTTTGAGACCCATGATCTAGTCTCAAAAAAGGGCAGAAAGGCCTTTGTCCAACAACAGTGCAATGTGTGGGTCCTTTAAATGCTGCAACAGATCAAAAGTTTTAAATAGACCCCAGGATTCCTTGGCAGTTTTGCCAGATAGGGTGTAACTGAGACTAGGGTCAAAGCTGACCGGGGACTGGTGGAGGGGAACACTGAATCCTCACAAGTGGTTGGCATATGGGTCTGAGACTCTCTGCTGGCTCTGATGTCCCCCATGCTTTAAAGTCTCCTTCAAGGTTTCTGGCGTGTTGTGTTCTAGTTGTCGTTTTGATTCCTCTTGGCTCTCGCCCTCAGCAGAGGGAGCAGTGGATAACAGGAAGTAAAACAGTTCAGAAGTGAATTATTTTACTCCTGAGACAAATTAGATTTGCACTAAAAGATGCCTGCAGTCACAGAGAAATGATCAATAAAGTGGATGGAAGGCACATGCTGTTAAAAGCTAGGTGATCAGTTAAAATAATGTGGTGAACCTAGGGCTGGGCGATATATCGATATACTTTTAAATGTGATATGGAATTAGATCATATCGCATATATCGATATAAATCTTTTTCTTTCTTTATATATAAAGGCTGCCCTTACTAAGGTTTGTCATATTTAGTTCTTTTGTAATGTTCTTTATTCTTTTCTCATATAGATATATTTATTTCAGAAAAAGATTGGTCTATTTTATTTCATAGGCTGTTTTTACTCAAGATATTTTTTTATTTAAATGTGCACTTTATGGCGCTTTGATTTAAAAAATAAAAAGGTACTCTTGTTACACATTATCTATGTTCACGGTTTCAATGAAACTACTTGTGGCATGTCATATTTGGCTTTGACTGAACATTTGCTCTCACTTTGCGATAAAAGAAATTGGGATGTATATCGTATATTAATATTCAGCCTAAATATATCGGGATATGACTTTTGGTCCATATTGGCCAGCCCTAGGTGAATCTCTCAACTCGTCTACTGTCTGCTGGCAGAGCACCACTGATAAAAACCTCAGATTCACGTCGCAGAGCGCCTTCAACCAATCAGTTAAGTCTAATTTATGTATCTCTGATTGCGGTTTTATAATGGCATTAGTCTGTGTGCACTATGATGCTTTTCACATTTGGTTGTGCAACCCAAATATGTCAGATTCTTTCTGTCACGTCACAGACCAAGATATTTTGACATTCTTAGCACTAATGCCTCTTAAATGTTCAACAGCAGAGTTTGAGGCCCAGTTGTTAGCTTTTCCTGCAGCATTGAGTGCGGATGAGAGGTTATCCAGGCCATCTGACAGAGATCCAGTGTCCAGCAGCAGGGGTGCAATCTGTCCTCAAAGTGTCCACTTTGTTATTGGGGAGGTTTTGTTGCCAACACTTTCTTTTGCAGCTGTCCACAGCTGTGTACTATAGAGTAAAAACAGTACAGGCCAGCCAATGTCGTTGCAAATCCTAGGGTTCTGAGCTCTGGCTATCACTCAGTTTCCCCTTTCCCAGGGATAATAGAGCCCTTTCCTCTACCGCCCAATACCGGGAATGAGGCGGGTCTCACTCGCACAAATGCCCCTAATTTGAATACGAGCCGTCCAGAGCGGTCTTTTTTTTTTTTATCCCTGTAGAAGAGCAGGGCCTTTTTTCTCCCCTGAAAACAGCCTGGTTAAGTAGAGTGTTGCCAACTTAGCGACTTTGTTGCTATATTTAGCAACTTTTCAGACCCCCTTAGCGACTATTTTTCAAGAAAGCAACTAGAGACAAATCCAATGACTTTTTCTGATGTTATTGGAGACTTTTGGAGACTCGTTCTTACTCTTCTTAACGAGCCGCAGGGCTGGAGGCTCTTCTTAACGAGCCACGGGGGCTGGCAGCTTGTTAAGAAGAGTAAGGACAAGTCGAAGCGGCACAGTCCTCCTGCAGCAGTCTCTCCCAGCTGCA
Source organism: Centropristis striata (assembly GCF_030273125.1). NCBI lineage: Eukaryota > Metazoa > Chordata > Actinopteri > Perciformes > Serranidae > Centropristis > Centropristis striata. The sequence continues at coordinate 16,844,345 of NC_081540.1, forward strand.
GAGCCAGGGGGGATGTCAACCCCTTAGCGTCCAGTCTGCAAATTGCTAACAGGCTAACAGTTAGCTCTGTAGCAGTTCAGTGTGTATGTGCTGCTGCTGCAGGAGGGTTTCACTTAGTGATCTCTGTTTGTTTACAAAAAGCACCAGACACTCTGCACAGTTAGAGATGCCGGTTAATTCACAATCACTATGTTTATGATCAGCGGAGAAGCTGTGCATAATTAGCCATGCTGCTTTGTTTATGATCAGCTGCTGACATTGTGCACAGTTAGCTACGGTGGCCATAGTGGAGTCTCCCATGTTTAATCCGTTGCGTATGTGACGTCACGGTCGAAACTGCGGCTAAGCGATTACTGCTGCTGCTAACTAGCTTTAGCTAATTCCAGGTTTCCAGCAAGCTGCAACCATCAGGGCTGAAAAGTGAATCCAAAAACTGCAGTTCCTCAACTGACCACTGGCTCCAAAAGAGTCATACCTCACTGACTCCCATAAAAAAGGCCAAACTTCATAACAGAAATAAACATATTTACAGGTGGCTCACGGCTTCATTCAAGCCCCTCCGCGCTTTTAAGGGTGGCCGGCGGCTCGCTAAGAAGAATTAGTACGAGTCGAAGCAGCACAGTCCTCCTGCAGCAGTCTCTTCCAGCTGCAGAGCCCGAGGGGAGGTTAAACCCTTAGCGTCCAGTCTACAAATTGCTGATAGGCTAACAGTTAGCTCTGTAGCAGCGATCTCTGTTTGTTTACAACAAGCACCGGACACTGTGCACACACTAAAAGCTGTTCCTATTGTTTGTTTAAAAGTAGTGCAATAAAAATACAGATGTTTTCCCTAAACATGATGAATAATCGTGATTAATAATCGTGATTACGACATTGATCAAAATAATCATGATTATCATTTTGGCCATAACCGTGCAGCCCTAAAAGAAAGACATATTAGCAGATGTCGTATGATAAGCTACAATAAGTGGCAGTGCAGAAAAGCCAATGATATGATTGAGATGTTTGTTGAGAAGAGAGCACTGACAGGTCACTCACTACACATACTGGATGTGATCAGCAACTTCTGTATTTTTAACGCACCCAAAACGTTGAAACGAGACTAATTCACTGTATCATTATCAGATGTTTATAAAATCTCTCAAATATTGATGTTGGCCCAAAAAAATGAACCAAGTCAAGCTATATTTGTTTCCACGTCCTTGATAGTGTAAGCAGGGACTTATTTTACGGACAATTTAAAACTGCTTTTCTCTGATCCTTCCCAATCCATCCCTCCGCTCCCCTTCGTCTCTAAACAACTATATTATGACTACGTGCGTTTCCCACTGTGTGTATGTGTGTTGCTGTTATGTAACAGCTGCCTTCTACAATGATAATCCCTACCATAACGGGAGAGAGTGAGGGAGAGATGAGATGAGAGTGCTCGGTAATAAAACATTACCCACCTGAGTGTGTATTTGCATGTCAACACAGATTAACACTCTTTGTCTCGCTGAGATATTTCTATCTACGTATGGAGGCAAGAAAAACATCTTCCCGCTCCTCGTTTCCAGAAATAGATACTTTCTATTGAAGAGAGCAGGACTCCTTTTATCCTTTTAAAGAAAGAAGACAGTGCAGTGGCTGATATGATGCCTGAAACCCATCATACTGTCAGGGCTGAAGCAAGACTAAATCAAACAGAAGCTGAAGATTAATTTGAGATGCGCCACGGCACTGTGTGTCTAGGAGGAGTCCAACATCACCAAACCTTTCACTAGAGCAGGGGACTCAAAACTCAAATTACCTGGGGGCCGCTGGAGGCAGTATCAAAATGACCAAAAAAAGACACAATATTACTAAAAAAGACACAAAATGACAGAAAAAAAACTAAATTACTTAAAAAAGACACGAAAAGGCCAAAGAAATACACAAAATGACAAAAAAAAGACACAAAATAAAAAAAATAAACAAAATGACAAAAAAGACACAAAATGACAAAAAAAGAAACAAAATGACAAAAAAGACACAAACTGACCAAAAAAAGAAACAAAATGACCAAAAAGACACAAAATGACTTAAAAAAATAAACAAAATGACCAAAAAGTCACAAAATGACTTAAAAAAGACAAAATTATTTTAAAAAAAAAGACACAAAATTATTAAAAGTCACAATTAATAAAAAAAGACAAAATTATTATTTAAAAAAAGACACACAATTACCAAAAAAGTTAATTAAAGGGACCTTCCACACACAACATGGTAAAGTGCCATTCATATAAATCTCACATTAAACTTTCATATCAAGGTGCGGGCCACAAAATATTGTCACGAGGGCCGCAATTGGCCTGCGGACCACGAGTTTGAGACCCATGCACTAGAGTCTCAGCTTTCCAGTCATACACAATTTATGCAACTCCAAAACTGTTGAGGGGACCCTAGGATGCAGAAATATTAAAATACAATAAGTGAAAATAACATTTGTGCTGAATGAGAATAACTAAGAATAAATGTGTTGTTGCCCAAACTGTACACTGTAAAAATTTTTTAAAAAAACAGCAGCTGTGGTTGTCAGAACTTTACCGTAATAAATACGGTGCACCTTTTTGTAATATTACGGTAAAATGATATTCGCACTGTTGATTTCCTGTTTAAGATTGCCATTTTATTCCATATTTTACCGTAAAAAAGTTTTTCTATCAAAAGAAACACTGTTCTGCCACAAAATTGACAAGAAAATACTTCAAGATTTTACCATTAATTATATTATATTACAGCATATTTCTGTAGAGATATGGTGTTTAGTACATTTAACGGTGAGAAAAAGTATTTTTACCAAAAAATAAATGCAAAAATGACAGCTTGTATATATAATACAGTATATTTTTGCTAGAAACACGGTGCCAGTGTATTTTACAGTGGAGTAATGCATTTTAAAAAATTTAAAAATGTACAAAATTCTGTTTTGGCTGGTATATACATTTACGTTGTTTCATTGTAACTGAAACTGAATTAATCCATTTATCATTTTACGGTCTTTTACTCTCATGTTTTAGCAGTTTTTCATCATAAAATCTACAGACATTTTTTACAGTGTATGGGATTAGTATAAAGTGGGCATGTCTGCAAAGAGGAGACTCGTGGGAACCCATAGAACCTGTTTTTAGTCAGAGGCCAAGGGACCCCTTTGAATATGGTTATGTCGAGTTATAGCTGTAAACTGAGCCCACTACAGCCTCTGAAAGAAAAAAGTCAGTAGGCTGTCGGATCACTAAGAGGTTATGTTATTTACAGGAATTTACTGTAAAATTACACTGAAAACTTAAACAGTACTTTGCAGGCAAAGCTGCTGACTGTTCATTGCTGTAAATTAAATATAGCACTGTGCAAAAGTCTAAGGCAGGTGTGAAAAAAAGCCAAGAAGAAGTCAAGCTGGTTTGAAAGCATGGTCACACCATATAATGATACACTGTAAAAAGAATTCTGTTGCATTTACAGAAAAAAAAATGTCAGCTGTGGTTACCAGAATAATTCTGCAAAAAATACTGTACAAATGTAAACAACTGTAAAGAACAACTTGTAAATTTTACTGGTATTCATTGTACAATTAATAATAACAATGTTAATTTACTGGTGTTTAATGCTCAATAAGCAAAATCTGCATGTAAATTTTGCATAAATAATTAGTATAAAAGCAGCATCGTCCTGTTAAATTAGCAGTAAAGGACGGTATAATCTACAACTTTAAAATGTTTTTTTGTTTTTTTTAAAATTACTACAGTTTTAGGATGTAAAAGTTGTTCTGTAAAGATGTTGATATATGTACTGTATTTTTTACGGGAATTTTCTGGTAACCACAGGTGCCAGTTTTTTTCTGTAAAAACTACGGGACATTTTTTACAGTGTACGATTTAGATTTTTCTTCTGTTCACTCAAACAAATTATTCACATTTCTATTTTTGAAAGCATTCTTATTTTACAGCATTTTTTTAAACCTGCCTAAGACTTTTGCACAGTACAGACTAACAGTCTAATGCCCTGCTTGATTTTTCTTCCTTATGAGTTATGATTTTCTGAGAGGGGCTCAACAGGAAATAACACCAGGATGTTGAATCAAAAGGGTTTGCCCTTGAGAATATGAATATGCCCAGCATATGTCATTCCACAGGCCTATATTAGGAGCTACGTGCAAACATTGAATCCAGAGAAAGCTGCTCCAAGAAGTCTGGTTATTATATTTAAATATTCTTGCGTACAAGTGTAGTTAATGGGGGAGGGAAGTATTAGGATTCATCGTCTGGAGACCGGGAGTATTGCGCACGTCCTAAAAATAAACAACAAACTATGCTGTTTGTCCATGCCCTCTACATACACACATATTGTGAATACACATACCTTTGCTGATGAAATGAAAATTAGTCTTTCGACATTTTTTTTTTTTTTTTTACCATTTGAGGTTTGACTGTTGCTCTTTTAATTTGTAATTGTGTTGCACCCTTAGGGCTGGGCGATATATCGATATAAAAAATATATCAGCATATTTTTAAATGTGAAATGGATCGCATATATCGATATAGTTCAATTTTTTTTCTTTTTATATAAATGCTGCCCTTATTAGGGTTTGTCATATGTAGTTATTTTGTAATGTTTGTTGTTCTTTTCTCATATAAATATATTTATTTCAGAAAAAGATTGGCCTATTTTATTCCATAGGCTATTTAAGATTTTTTTTTATTTAAATGTGCACTTTATGGAGCTTTGTTTTTTTTAAAAAAAAAAAAGCTACTCCTGTTGTTATACAGTATTTATGTTCACTTAAATAAACGATTACAATAAAACTACTTGTGACATGTCATATTTGGCTTGACTGAACATTTGCTCTCACTTTGAGATAAAAATATCTATATATCATATTTCAATATTTAGTCTAAATATATCGGGATATGACTTTTGGTCCATATCGCCCAGCCCTATGCACCCACTTCTTCTGCATTTTATTGACGGTTAAATTTGCGCATATTTAAAGGAGGTAATATTCATATATTTGGTGCATAATTAGCCCCTTTCTATGCAAATGGGGGAAAAAAGTCCAATTCACAGACACCAGCACTAATAGCCACACGCAGTTAAAGTAAAATGATTAGTGTCTTCAGAGAGCTGGTGGTAAATGAAGTGCATTTATAAGGACGAATATAAGGTCGAATCAAACTGCTTTATCTTGGGATTTAGTGGCAGGACGCTCCTCTCAGCTTGCCTACGTGTCATTTTAGAAAATACATGAAAAATGAATTAAAAATAAGGTTAATAAATGAGTCTCTCTCTCCTGATGTCCACAGCTGATGCACTCACATATGCTCACTGTGTGAAAGGGTGTTATCTTTTGGATGTATAGGCGAACACAGAACATTAATTAATATTAGATCCTGACTGATCGGCTGGTCTGATTCTGGAGGTTTAAATAATCAATGTTGTGCTTATTTACGCACTTATATCTAACATACTTATCTTTACATTTAAATGAGTCAAGTCTGATCCATCCAAAAAAAAAAAAAACAGCACGAGCGTCAGATTGGAGTTATTCAGTGCTTCAGACATCACAACACACACTCTAACCTGTAGCGCATTTATACTCTGCCCTCTACTCACATTTCAAACACTTCAACTGTCATTCAAGAGTAAGAAGTGAAAGCAATTGAACTGTTTTCATCTCAAACTTCAAATACTTCTATTGCGCAGTATAAATAAATATAAACAAAAATAAATAAAAATAAATAAACAGTTACAATAAAATTACTTGTGACATGTCATATTTGGCTTTGACTGAACACTTGCTCTCACTTTACGGTAAAATTATTGGGATATATATCGTATATTGATATAAAAAATATCCAGATATGACTTTTGGTCCATATTGCCGAGCCCTAATTAAGTTTATGACAGCTTTCATTTGTCAGAATAAGAAATACTGCAAGTGGAGGTTTATTGAATCTAAGTCTTCCCTCTAGCATCACCCTCAGACAAAAAGCATTCCTCCGTAATGCCAAGTTCACAGTAAACTGTAATGAAGTTGTCAAGATGTATTGTTCCAATGGAGCAGAACTGTAAGATCGATCAATCGATGGACTATGCATCATTACACAGACTTTCGGAACGTCAATCACTTCAGCAACAAATACAAACAAAGTGGCCCTGACAGGATATTTGCTGCCTGGACCTTCTGGAAGACAGTGTTTTTTTATCAGCATAGGGGTTGTTTACAACCCCTATGCTGCTAGCTAAGCGCTAAAAGGAAAACCATTTTTGAATGTTCCAATACTTTTGTTCTTCAGTACAAAAGAGACAAAACCTCTTTTGAATGAGCTACCAGCTCAGGTGGACTACTTCCTGGGTGAAGAATAAAGAGGTTTTGTCAGTGTGTGTATGTGTGTGGGAGTATGTGAGACTATCCAGAGCGCTGTGCTGTTGAGTTAAATATTTACAAGAAAAATAGTGGAGTGCTATGCAAATACAGTCACATAAAGGGCAATGTGGTTTTCCTCTAGTCGGGTGAGACCAACGTTCTGAGCTGGTTCAGCTCTCTACAGGCCCTCATGTGCTTCACTGTGCTTCTCACACTTCAAAATCATGAACGATGAGACACTGAAAGGACACTTAGACTGATCAGGTTACGTTTTATAGCACCTTACACAGAGAAACTGACTGCTGCCTACCACAGTGGACTAGTTTTACACCTTTACTTCTCTCTCTCATCCTATTCCTTCCTCTCTTTCTATTCCTCTCTCTCTCTCTTTCTATTCCTCTCTCTCTCTCTCTTTCTATTCCTCTCTCTCTCTCTTTCTATTCCTTCCTCTCTTTCTATTCCTTCCTCTCTTTCTATTCCTCTCTCTCTCTTTCTATTCCTTTCTCTCTCTCTTTCTATTCCTCTCTCTCTATTCCTCTCTCTCTATTCCTCTCTCTATCATATTCTCTCTCTCTCTCTCTCTCATTCTGTTCCATTCTCCTCTCTCATTCCTCTATTCTATTCCTCCCTCCCTCTCTCTCCCTCCCTCCCACTTCTCTCCCTTTTCTTTTTCCCCTCTTTCCCTCTTCTCCCTCCCTTCTTTCTCCCCCTCCTTCCCTCTTCTCTCTCTCCCTTTACCTTACACTCTAACCCTCTCTCTCTCTCTGTTGTCAGTCTACATAATGACATGTTTCCAGTCTAAATAGCAGCTCTCATGTCAACCTAATGACTCCACACACACATTTCCACACACACACCTGAGTAGCCTTGCTCAGCATTTTCCTCAGCACCTCTGTTTACACTCATTTGCAATAACACAGTGTGTATGGAGGCAGTGTCATCTGAGAGCAAACCTGACAGAGTGCTTTTTACAAACACATCATGTAGAATGAGATAATGAAGTGGAAAATACAGGAAAATAATCATTTCAGGCACATTTGCTGAACATAATGTCGCTCAGTGTTTCAACTTTATAATTAATCTGTCATTTAGTTTAAAGCTCTTATAGTAACAATAGAAAAGCACAAAATTATATAGACTTTTTAACTTGGTGTCGAGCTGGATGTGAGAATGCAAACATCCGAATCATCGTTCTACCATGGCTGAAACCAAATGGAGGTTTTTCAGAAGTAAGAAGGGTCTGACAGACTCCTGTTGTGTGCATTTATGAACTCCGGACGATCTCCGGACTTGATTTTCTTGCCACTGTCTGGTATTAACGACTTGGAAGTGTAAGACTGAACCAAAACAGTTGTTGAAAGCCAGTATTCCAAAATTTGATTTGAATGACAGATCAACAGTTTCCATCTCTTAAATTAACACTAACAAACATTTCAATTGCTTTCATGACTTCCCTGTGAATGACACATCAACTGTTTCTCTTACATTTTAAACACTTCAATTGCTTTCATTTCTTACCCTTGAATGAACAATCAACTGTTTTTTTTAATCTCAAACTTCAAATACTTCTATTGCACTACTTCTTACCGTCTAATGACGATCAACCGTTTCCGTCTCTTACACTTCAAACACTTCAATTGCTTTCAGTGCTTACCCTGCAAATTAAATTTTGACCTAAGACATTTCCGCTGTTTTCACAACTTACTATTTAGGTGGCAGTTAGACTAATTTCTGCTCAACTGTTCCTCAGTTCCTCTAGTCTGATTAACTAGTCTAATTGCTTTCACCTCTAAAACTTCAACAAACACTGCAATTGCTTTCATGACTTCCCCGTGAATGACAGATCAACTGTTTCTCTTACATTTCAAACAATTCAATTGCTTTCACTTCCTACCCTTGAATGACCGATCAACTGTTTTTTTTATCTCAAACTTCAAATACTTCTATTGCGCTACTTCTTATCTTCTAATGACCTATCAACCGTTTCCGTCTCTTACACTTCAAACACTTCAATTGCTTTCAGTGCTTACCCTGCAAATTAAATTTTGACCTAAGACATTTCCGCTGTTTCCACAACTTAATATTTAGGTGGCAGTTCAACTACTTTCTGCTCAACTGTTCCTCATTTCCTCTAGTCTGACTAACTAGTCTAACTGCTTTCACCTCTTAAACTTCAACAAACACTGCGATTGCTTTTGGCGCTAATTCACACTCACATTCAATCTTGAGTCGCCAATTAACCAGCATGTGTTTGGGCTGTGGGAGGAAGCTGGAGAGAACCCACACTGACGAGAACACACAGAATCTTCTTGCCATGAGGCGACAGTTCACTCAGTTGCTCACACTTTGAGTTCAAAGATTTTAATTTCCTTCTCTTTTTAAATGTTTACAGTTTCGAATTGTGATGTGAAAATGCCTTTTTGATTTGTCTTGATTGGAACAAGTTACTTTGTTCAAGTCAGTACACGTAATGTAAAAAAAGGCCTCATCCTCCAGACCATTGTTGGAATGATTCATTTTGATGCATTGTATGCCCCCTTATTGTTTGAGTTGACTGAAACTAGAAAGACCACAGCACTGCATCAGCCCACTTATTACTGAATTCACTTCGACTAAGTTGCAGATGAAACTTGATTTTCATAATCCAACACAACCAAAAAAGTTATACCTAGCTTGTTAAATTTATACTTTAAGAATGTAAAGTTAATGCAATAATCTTAAGGCTATAACTATAAAAGAATAAATTATGAGCCAACCTGAAGGAGAAAATTATCCATCCATGTTTCCACTCCTCTCTCTCATCTATCTATGAGCCCAGCTCACTCTAAACACAGTGGCCGCTAATGTAGAATAATAGAGAGAGAGGGAGAGGGAGGGGTGAGAGACAGCAGCGGTGTGCTCAGGGGAAGAGAGAGAGGGAGAGTGGGTGTGGCTCAGAGAGAGAGAGAGAGAGAGCGAGAGAGAGAGAGAGAGAGCGAGCGAGAGCCTGAGAGAGGACAAAAATAACTTAGTGTACTTCCTTGACAAGCGGAGTGACAAATGTTCACACACACACTCAAACATCATGTGCACTGAAAGAGGAAACAGAAACGGCCTAAGAAAGATCCCCAAACTACAGTATGCTGGTTATGAGGAATTCAGCTTTAATTACATACCGTCAATTGGAAATGGATCTGGATTTATGAGAATTATATTTTCACTTTAACCATTTCTCTTTTTTTTTAACCTGTGAATCATTTCCAGTTTCACTGACACTTCAACTGCTTTCACTTCTAACCCTTTAATGACTAATCAACTGTTTGTCTCAAACTTCAAACACTTCAACTGCTTTCACGTCTTACCCTTTAATGACCAATCAACTTTTTTTTTCTTAAACTTCAAACCCTAACTGTTTTCAGTGCTAACCGAGCAAATTTTTTTTTTAATTTCCAACAACCCATACTGCATATAGAAATATTGCCTTTACTTTAAAATTTCAAGCTTTGCTTAAATGCTTTTTGCAATTATATAATTATTTTGTTATGATGACAAAAAAAAACTCAGTTTTATACTTTAAAATGTAAATATAAAGAATTATAGTTTATAATAATTGTATGTGTTGGCTCAGTGAAATGGGCTAATTGATCGGCGAATGCACACACACATGCCGATACAAGTAAAAAAACGCAAATATCGGCCCGATATACCGGCCGGCCGCTATATCGGTCGACTTCTACTAAAAAGGATGTACTTGAATTATTATGATCTAATATAATTTTATCAGCGGCATAAAAAACAACAAACAACATCAACAATACTGTCGTTTATCGTCATAGTTTCTGGGATAATCCTAAAAAATGTGTTATCATGACAGGCCTATCAGTCGGGGATCAAAACCAAAAATACCAGCTTGTGTTTCACTATTCAGGCTCTTCCCATCAACAGTTCATTCCCATGAAAATTAATGCGCTGAATGTTAAACCGTTCTATTGTGCCTGTTAACAGACCGTGAACACATTAAGGGCGAGCAGCAGGGAGGTGGGTGGCACATGCAAAGCCAGGTCTCTGACCCAAGAGACCAGTTTCCGTGTCCTTTTGGAAACTTCTGTCATGTTCTACATCACCAGGCTAACTGCGTCCACTAGTACGGAAGGAGTTATTCTAAGCGGTGGCTGACTCAGGCCATCTGAGGGGAAGGGTCAAAGAGTTCATGCAGACCAGTCTATATGGCCCCACATCAACACTTCAATACTGACACCATAGAGAGACTTTTATCACATTTAGTGGAAAGGAAGCCTGGAGGCCATTTGATCAGCTTTTCTCCATTTAAGAGCGACTTGATGAAATGTTCCCACCTGAAGACTCCTAGTTGCACTTCATTTCATTTTCGCTCTTTAAGAAAGCACTTTATCATGTTTTATCCATCATCCAAGAGGGCACTTTTCATTTAACAACACATTTGAAAGACAAAATTGTATTTGGAAATTACTAGGGCTGGGCAATATATCAATATTAAAGATATATCGATATATTTTTAAATGTGATATGGAATTAGACCATATCACATATATCGATATAGTTCAAATGTGCACTGTGATCCAGGCAAGCTGCGGCATTTATTTAAGATATTTTTTTATTTAAATGTGCACTTTATGGAGCTTTGATTTTTTTTTTTAAAGTACTCCTGTTGTTATACAGTATTTATGTTCACTTAAACAGTTTCAATAAAACTACTTGTTCAGTCAAAGTCAAAGCCAAAGATGACATGTCACATTTGCTTTCACATAGCGTTAAAAAATATTGGGATATATATCGTATATCGATATTGAGCCTAAATATAACTTATGACTTTTGGTCCATATCTCCCACCCCTAGAAATGACTGCATTTACCACAAATACAAAAAAACTTATTTTAATGAGTTTTTTGACAGAAACCTTTGCAAAGTTTGTCCCCGAGAGAACAGCAACCAAATGCATTTACCTGATTATTATAAAGGAGGAGACCACATATAAACTTTTAACCCTGATTCCAAAAAAGTTTGGACATTGTTTAAAACGTACACAAAAAGAGAAACATAAAACTGAAAGACAATATATTTTAAGTTAAAACTGGCAGAGCTTTTCTAAAAACACACACTGAATTCTGATTAGATGCATTCTGTTTTTATTAGATATGGGAATTTTGAGATCAACACAATACTGATTTTAGATGGGAAAATGTATCAATAACTGATATCGAGGCCGATATAGTCATTTTTTGAGCCGGAATAAAAAAATACTTTTTATGTGATTCTTGCAATGATTGTTCACCTCTCTGAGAAAGTAGCTCTCTGGGAACATTTTCAAAGAAAAGTCCATATCGCCCAGCCCTATTATATATTGTGTAAAAAGTTTCCATAACCGATATGCCTTTGATGGGTTAATATGACAAGATAATATCTGTCAGCTAGACAGAGATATCTGCTGGGCTTTAGTTTTTATTTACATTTTACCAAGAGTCCTACATTTTTTTTTTGTTGCATCTTGTTTTATAGCACAGGCCTGAAGCTAAGTTGATAAATTGTGGTAAATCAATAATGCGCTTTCAACAGAGTTACTCGACACAAACTCCTCATAATCTGCAGCTTTCTAAACAGTCAGCAGACGATGCAAATGAGCCGCTGGTGCTGCATCATGATCCCTCACTTCCTCACCACTGTTTATGGGAGCTCAAGGCACGACTGTCATCGTTGTTCCTGTTGGCATGACAACTGCTGCCCCTGTTGCCGTGGGAATCATGTCCCCTCTCCAGATGATGAGTAGTGACCCACTGGCAAGGTTACATCCACACAAACACACATGAATATAATCTGGATTCCTGACTCACTGGAAAAACCTTCAACTGGACACAAGGCCTTATGAGACTGGTGCTATCTCTAGAAATCCAGGCTTGTTTGATAAGCAGACCAGACAGAGGCAAAATCAGGTTGCTTTTCATGCACTGGTCAATGTTGAGGTTTTGAGCCAATTTTCTCCCAAACATTTAGGTGTACACTGCAGCGTGTAGTAGGGCTGGGCGATATATCGATAGAAAAGATATATTGATTTATTGATTTTTTTTGTTATTAAACTTTTTATTTGAAGAAAAAAAGAAAACAGCTCATACATGTTGCTCTACATTTTGGAAACATACCAAGTCTTTCCATCAAAACATAAAAAAGAAAATGGTTTAAAAATTAAATGGAGAAAGAAATCAAAATCACATCCTTGCAAAAGCATTTACACTCTAGCACAATACTATATCGATATATTTTTAAATGTGATATAGAATTAGATCATGTCACATATATCGATAGTTTTTTTTAAGGAGATATATATATATATATATATATATATATATATATATATATATATATATATATATGCTGCCCCTTACTAGGGTTTGTTATATTTAGTTATTTTGTAATGTTCATTATTCTTTTCTCATATAAATATATTTATTTCAGAAAAAGGTTGGCCTATTTTATTTCAAAGGCTATTTGTATTTAACATTTTTTTATTTATATGTGCACTTCATGGAGCTTTGATTTTTTTTTCCCCAAAAGGTACTCCTGTTGTTATACAGTATTTATGTTCATTTAAATGAACTGTTTCAATAAAACTACTTGTGACATGTCATATTTGGCTTTCACTGAACATTTGTTCTCACTTATAAAAAATATAAGATATATATCCCGATATTTTTATATATATATATAAATATATATATTATATATATATATCTATATTCAGCCTAAATATATCGGGATATGACTTTTGGTCCATATCGCCCAGCCCTAGTGTGTAGTACAGCGAGCATAGTCTAAACCTCTCCTGCACAGTTTTGTGTTTTACAGCTTCTATATTGTTACTGCTATGAATTTGTTTCAATATTTTCTCTTCAAATAGTCATTTTCATGAAGAATGCATAAAAACCTTTAAAGGCTGTTTTGTCAAAATTTGATTATTCTTTTTTTCTTGTTGTTTTCAAATCAAACCACTGCACGCACTAGAGCAGCTGGAGCAAAAAGCTGCTTCTCCTCCATTAAGTCAGTTTTTACTAAGAGCATGATGGGGGAAAAAATTGCATGGTAGGAAAAAAACTGCTAAAATAATCTAGTTGTAGTCTTGTAAATAGTGACCCTGAAAGATTGACAGTCTGTCTTAAATCTCAGTGTGAGACTAAAAACTCTAAACACTTGTCTTTAGATGTGAGCAGGTGTGACACCATAGTTTTCCAGGAGTCTTTTCCAAATCTTTTCAAAGTCTTCTGACGTATAGGTAGCATATAAGTAAAAAAAAACGCCTGTAGTGTCTCCACTTGAGTAAAAAATATGCAGCATAACATGCTGTGTGATGACAGGAGCAGGCTGAGAGTGAGCAAACGGCTCCACCTGCTGTTCAACACCAACTATTACAATATTCACTTGTCTTACCTCCTGAAGAGTTTGAGTCCTGTGAAAGATTTGGAGCAGCCGGTCAGGATCTCCTTCTCCTCTTCCACACAGAGGGGAGGAGGCGTGGTGAGGAGGGTTGGCTGGGTGGAGGCGCAGGGCAGAGAGGAGTTAGAGGAGGAGGACGCGGAGCTGAAGTCTCCATCGCCTCCTTTTAACTGCAGGAACTCTTCTCTTTCTGTCTCTTCACTTTTTTGTTCGCCACCACAGGCCTCAAGCCCGTCACCAGGTCCCGGATCAGTGTCCAAATCCATGTCCCACTCTTTGTTCACTTTTTGTGGTCCGACGTGAACTCTTGTCTCATTGTGGCAAGTTAGAAAACTCCTTATACGACTTTAGTCCTGATCATCTCCTGTGTAGTCCGAGCAGTCCCAAAGCAGGACTCCAAATGTTCCTTTTGCAAATATTTCTCAAGAAATTCCTGGCGTTCAAAGGATGTAGAGGAAATCCTCCTGAGTCCAGGTTCTTACGGAATGGAGTCTTTCTTAAAACACCAACCAGGTCCCCCCTCTCTGCAGTCACGTCATAAAGTCAAACATGACCCTTGGCCTTGAGACAAAGCCTGATTGTGTATTCAAAGAACTACAACCCAAGAGGCACACCAGGGTTCAATACTAGAAACACTCAAGTTAAGGCTGCACTTCTTTACTCACTGTATGTTATAAAGTAGAATAAAACTGCTTCATTTAATGGACTCTGCTCCAGGAACACACCCATAAAATACTATGCATGAAGAATATTTGTACAAAGCAGCATTATAATTATCTAACACCGAAAACTGCCATTCTGAAAAGTATCATACAATAATTATAAACTGCTGCAGGACTCCAAACATGGCTACCCTGCAAACGCTACAAAGTCAATAATCCACATGCCAAAGGTCTTTTACAAGACACAGAAGGTAGGTGTGTGTGTGTGTGTATGTGTGTGTGTGTGTGTGTGTGTGTGTGTAGAGAGAGATTAGTGTTGAGTCCTGAGGAAGAGATAATCCTTCCCAGCATTCCTCTGCACGTCTCCCACTCAGCGCCGTGCTGTCACTAGTATCTCTGTTCCTGTGACTGTCAGTCCTCTCTCTTTGTTTGTTATTCTCTCTTCCTTCCTCCCTCTCCTCTTCTTCTTCTTCTTCTCCCCTTCTTCACTAAGTTTAGCCTGTTTCCTCTTCTCCTGCCTCTCTTCTTCTTTAGTTTAATTACACTTCATGTGAGGCGCACATTGACCCGCGCGCACACACGCACACACACCACTGAGCTGCACACTGCTACACACACGTAAACACCAATCCTCTACTACCCGCCCGGCTAAAACCAGGAAGTGGATAATGACTACAATCAGGGCCTCGCTGCTAGCTGCCCTGTCACATGCCTGACTAGAATTCTGTCTGTCTGACTGTTTGCTGGGGTAAAGTGTTTGTTGCTAAATGTAGCCCTCTATCACTACATCCCTTTTAGTAAACAGGGACACAGCGAGGCCCAGAGGAGTTAGACAGGAGGAGACTGTTTATCTTCACCTGGGAGAACAGTTAACCCTCTGTGCACTGAGCCTATTTGCCCTTTATATACCACATAATATTTACTATACTCATGTTTGGTATTTGCTATTTTCTTAGCACAACTTCAACATGATCTGACCATTTTTTTTATTTTTTTTACTTTAACCCACTTTATTAACACATTGAGCTCAAAAATACACAAAAATCTTGAAATCTGTAATAAAATTATACTATTTATGACAATAAAAAAAAACACAAATATGCTCAATGAACTGTTTCGGACCTGAAAAATGTAAAACATAGGTTGCAAATATGAACATATGAAGGTAAAATTCAAATATGATAAAACTATACACAAGAAATTACCTTAAAAACATGTTTATTTATAGGTACAGTGTTAAACGATTAGACCGTTTTTTTCTATTTTTACAAAATACCACGCCTGCCTCGTTCCATCCTACTTTTACACTTGAATAAATATTTTTGTACTATCAAATTAAAAGGATCATATCTTTGGTTTTACATGATCTCGGATTAAAAGTTTGGCCAGGATCATTTGTCTACATTACTTCTTTTTTATATATATATATATATATATATATATATATATATATATATATATATATATATATATATATATATATATTTACCTTTGGGAATGGGTAAATTAAAAGGTTTTCCATGAATATATCTATCTAGGTTTTTTTTTTTTTTTTATATTCACCTGTGAGAATAGGTAAATAAAAAACAGGATAATTTGTTGTTGAATTTTTATCATTCATTATTATTATTATTTTTCTTCAACTGTAAGAATAGATAAATGAGAATAAGGATTTATCTAGATTTTTTTGTTTTTTTAAATATTCACCTGTGGGAATGGGTAAATTAAAAAGTTTTTGCCAGGAATATTTATCTAGGTTATTTTTTCATTTATACTCACTTGTGAGAATCGGTAAATAAAAAAAATAAATAAATAAAGGTTTTCCACGAATATTTATCTAGGTTTTTTTTTTTGTTTTGTTGTTTTTTTAAAATATGTAGAAATTTTGTTTAATTAAATATGTATAGGCAAATAAAAAAACAGGATAATTTGTGTATGTTATCAATTATTATTATTAGTCAACTGTTAGAATAGATACAATTATCTAGATTTTTTTTCTTCTATTTTTTTATATTCACCTGTGAGAATATGTACATTTAAAAAAATAAGGATAATTTGAGGTTTTTTTTAATCATTTTTATTTTTTATTAATTCATTAACCTTAACCGCTTATCCACATTTTTAAAAAAAGGATAATTTGTCTTGGTTTCTTTTTCCTTTTTAATGCAACTGTGAGAATGGGTGAAAAAAAAAAAAAAAGTTTTGCCAGGAACATTTGTCTAGGTTAGTTTTAAACCCTTACTAAAGGTCTCAAGATCACAAACTATATTTTCACCTGATATGTTCCCATTCCAACTTCAACCTCAGTAAAAGTAAAGAAATATCTCTGTCACCATCTGAACTCACAGCAGAAACAGATTGAGACACAGGATACCAAACACTGCAGCTATGAAACAGAAAATGAGGAACTGGTTAAAAACCTACAGCCCACCTTTATTCAACAGCTGCAACTTAAAAGTAAGTGTTTTAGAAATAGAAAGTATCACCTATAGCAGTGGTTCTCAAATGGGGGTACGTGAGATTTTAAAATATACATTTAAATAGTAGCATCCATGGAAAAATCCTTTAAAAATAATTATTTAATAAATATTTTAGGAAAGTATAAGTAAGTATTCATTTTATTAATTCTTCTTTTCTAACCGAAAAAAAAAAAAAATCAACATAAACTACAACAGCGTAGGCTAGATGCATATACATATTCATACACACAGATCGTCCACTCGTTTTTCCAGAAAAGTAATTCTTCTGTCTTTTTCCGTGTTCAGCTGCAATTGTAGTAATCTCTGCCGAGAGAAAGTCAAGAGGCTTTTTTATCTCCTCAAGCTCCTCAGGGGATACTTGACTCTTCTTAGGCGCCATGATCTAAAAAGGATCTAGAAAAAGGATCTAGAAAAGGATGTAGAAAAGGATCTAGCAAAAGCTCTAGAAAAGGATCTAGAAAAAGGATCTAGAAAAATCTAGAAAAGGGTCTAGAAAAAGCTCTGAAAAGGATCTAGAAAAGGGATCTAGACAAATCAAGAAAAGTATCTAGAAAAAGCTCTGAAAAGGATCTAGAAAAAGTTCTAAAAAGGATCTAGAAAAAGCTAGAAAAAGCTCTAGAAAAGGATCTAGAAAAATCTAGAAAAGGGTCTAGAAAAAGCTCTGAAAAGGATCTAGAAAAGGGATCTAGAAAAATCTAGAAAAGGATCTAGAAAAGTATCTAGAAAAAGCTCTGAAAAGGATCTAGAAAATGTTCTAAAAAGGATCTAGAAAAAGCTCTAGAAAAGGATCTAGAAAAAGGATCTAGAAAATGTTCTAAAAAGGATCTAGAAAAAGCTAGAAAAAGCTCTAGAAAAGGATCTAGAAAAAGGATCTAGAAAAATCTAGAAAAGGGTCTAGAAAAAGCTCTGAAAAGGATCTAGAAAAGGGATCTAGAAAAATCTAGAAAAGGATCTAGAAAGGTATCTAGAAAAAGCTCTGAAAAGGATCTAGAAAATGTTCTAAAAAGGATCTAGAAAAAGCTCTAGCAAAGGATCTAGAAAAGGATCTAGAAAAATCTAGAAAAGGGTCTAGAAAAAGCTATGAAAAGGATCTAGAAAAGGGATCTAGAAAAATCTAGAAAAGGATCTAGAAAAGTATCTAGAAAAAGCTCTGAAAAGGATCTAGAAAATGTTCTAAAAAGGATCTAGAAAAAGCTCTAGAAAAGGATCTAGAAAATGTTCTAAAAGGATCTAGAAAAAGCTAGAAAAAGCTCTAGAAAAGGATCTAGAAAAAGGATCTAGAAAAATCTAGAAAAGGGATCTAGAAAAATCTAGAAAAGGGTCTAGAAAAAGCTCTAGAAAAGGATCTAGAAAAGGATCTAGAAAAATCTAGAAAAGGGTCTAGAAAAAGCTATGAAAAGGATCTAGAAAAGGGATCTAGAAAATCTAGAAAAGGATCTAGAAAAGTATCTAGAAAAAGCTCTGAAAAGGATGTAGAAAATGTTCTAAAAAGGATCTAGAAAAAGCTCTAAAAGGATCTAGGAAAATTATCTAGAAAAGGATCT
Organism: Centropristis striata; assembly: GCF_030273125.1. NCBI lineage: Eukaryota > Metazoa > Chordata > Actinopteri > Perciformes > Serranidae > Centropristis > Centropristis striata. The sequence continues at coordinate 16,862,853 of NC_081540.1, forward strand.
AGAAAATGATCAAGAAATAGCTCTACAAGGATCTGGTAAAAGGATCTACAAAAAGCTAGAAAAAGCTCTAGAAAAGGATCTAGAAAAGGATCTTTAAAAAGCTCAAAAAGGGATCCAGAAGATTATAGAAAAAGCTCTAGAAAAGGATCTAGAAAAAGGATCTAGAAAAGGATCCCGAAAAGTAGGCTATTCAATGTCATTCTCCTAAAAACCCAGAGTCTCCCCCCTACCAGGATGGTTGGACCCAACCTGTCATATGCCACCTGGCATCACCTGTCAATCACTTGAAAACTCAAAGATGGAGACGTGGTTGAAGCATAGCAGCTATAGTTTTAACTCTATGGAGTCTTGGGCTACTTTGTCCATTTTTGGTCATTTTGTGTCTTTTTTGGTCATTTTGTGTCTTTTTTTTGGTCGTTTCGTGTCTTTTTTAGTCATTTTTAGTCATTTTGTGTCTTTTTTGGTCATTTTGTGTCTTTTTTTAGTTGTTTTGTGTCTTTTTTTAAGTCTGTTAGTCCAACATAAAATGTGATTTTGAATCTTATTTACTTTAAAAACACTATCATGCTCAATTAAAAATTTTGAATGTTGCAAATGTGAACAAAAGGTGTCAAATATAACATATAAGAGGGTTACATCCAGTTCTATCATTTTATACTTAATATATCTGAGCTTGTCTCCACTTTTACTTGGTATATCATCATCAAACTGAAACTGGCCTCATGGAGTTTACAGCCAGAACTTTAGAGGTAAATTTACAGTAGGGCTCCAGAACATAAATATTTAAAACTATGGAATTAAAAAAAATGTAATGTTTTTTAGATGAGAACAGACTTTCACTTAAGCTTTTAGTCCACCAATTCTAGATAAAAGGGGAACTATCATGGTGGTGGTTTTGGCTCCATCACACTACTTCCTCCTGACATGTTACACTCTGGCCACCAGAGGGCGCTGTCACTCCAACACAAACAGGTTTTGGAGTTCAGGTCCCACTATGTAGGCTCAACCAAACTCCTCATGCTAAAAAAAACTAACAATTTTGGACTTTTTCTAGAGCTCGTTTCCAATTTCAAGGTGACACAAATCTCTATACTCAAAATGAGGACTCAATCTTGTGAAAAAAAGCTGTGGAAAAAGCTCTCCCTGGATTTTTAATAATAAATGTTTTGAACAGTTTTAAAAGTCCATGTAATACTCCCTATAGATCAGAAGACTTTGAAAAGATTTAGAAAAGACTCCTGGTAAACTATCGTGTCACACCTGTTCACATCTAAAGACAAGTGTTTTGAGTTTTTAGTCTCACACTGAGATTTTAGACAGACTGTCAATCTTTCAGGATCACTATTTACAAGACTACAACTAGATTATTTTAGCAGTTTTTTGCTACCATGCTATTTTTTCCCCATCATGCTCTTATTAAAAACTTAGAAATGGAGGAGAAGCAGCTTTTGGCTCCAGCTGCTCTAGCGTGTGCAGTGGTTTGTGTTGAAAAAAAACAACAACAAAAAGAAGAGAAGACACCACAAAATGCCCCTCACAAAGCTGAAAACGGGTTTCTGTTATCACATGAAAAGTTGACTATTTACAGTAAAAATAGATATAAGGAAGAATAAAGGAAAGGAACATTTAGAAATTAAATCATATACATTTATGTCCTTTTAAATTACATGGTGCTTAATTGAATAATTATATTCATCAGCTCTATCAATTTTCATTTTGGTAATCATACATTATTTATTACTTATTTATGTATACATTTATTTATACATTTTAACTGGGTCTGCTACTGTTCTCTTTACTAAGACACACTTTACTAACAAAAGTCTAAATATATGACATCACTACATTTTTTATTTAGGACTGACTGTTTATAACTAACATTATTGTGATGTTGACTATGCTGTACAAAAAAAAGGCCTTTCTGGTTAAATAAATGAATAAAGTTGTTGGGAGGTCACAACCAAAAAACAAAGCAACTCCATGCAGGTTTTTGTTGATAATGATAGGCCAAGCTCAACTGGGTTAAATATATTTAGTATAAAAATATTGAACTTGATATTATCCTCCATCCTGTGTTCACATTTGGAACATTTTAAATTCTTCATTGAGTATGATTGTGTTATAAAGGTAAAAAGAAAATTATTGTTAGACAGATTTTATGGGATTTTTATGTGTTTGTTAAAAATGTTGATCAGCAAATCAAAGTGAAAAAATGTCATTGGGTCAAAAATGTGAGGTTGTGCCAAAAAAAAGATACCATTATGTGGTACATACAGACAGAATAATTATTACAAAATGGCCAAAATAAGCTAAGACTCCACAGTGTTTAATGGGTAAAGGCCTCAACAATCACATATAGTCAGGTGCAAATATGGTTTAACCCTTAAAAAAAATTCTGCCAAAATGTTTCTCAGTGGTTTACAGTAGTATCAGATGTACTTAAAAACATAAAAAAGGTTTACCAAGTTTGACTCCAAGAAATGCCTCATTTTCAAAATCACCATTACTCCTTTTAGTCAGGAGGCGGAGCTAAATAAAGGGGACACGTCGGACAAAAGCTCCACATTTTGTTCCACATGCTCTATCACTATAAGTTTGAATTTTTGATGGGAGCCACTTCATCAAGATTGTGGATCAAAGATGGCACCCATATACAATCTATGAGAACCAATATATCTTCCAAGCCACTCAGAAGGTCAATCTTGGTGTCAAAATCTACATTTTCTGGGTCATTTTTGACCCATGTTGTGCATTAGAAGCGTAGTGATACAAAAAGGGTTTTTATTCAAAAAGTAAGAAATGAAAACAAAAAATTAGGATGTATGATGATCAAAAACAAGTTATTTGAGGAAAACCTGCAATATGAATGATGAAATTAATTTATTGCAAAGCTATAGAATATAAAAACTCTGTCAGGTCACTTTAGACCCATGTTGTGCATCAAAGGGTTAATATAGGTCATGTACGGTTCATGTATTCTGAAAAATGAATAACATGCATCAATTTAATTTAACTTTATCAGCTTCACTCGTATTATTTATTACATTTAAAACCACAAAGATGTGATCAGTTCCAGTGTGACTTCCTGCATGAGCATCTTCACCACAGACACTTTACAGTTTCCCTTCACTAATTACACATTTCTCCTTTCTCATATCTCTTTGCATAGTGTTGGTGCTTCCTGCCCATCTATAAAATGAAACCTTTCTACTAGTCAGATTTTGGTCAACTTTTATTACGTTATTAAGGACATCTAATACTACAAAAAAAACAGCTGAGAAACCTTTTGTTAGATTTTTTTTAGGGTTAGGTGTTTTTCTCCATATATGCACCCACCTAATAGTAGTTGGACTAGGGCTGGGTGATATGGACCAAAAGTCATATCCCGATATATTTAGGCTGAATATCGATATACAAAATATATCCTGATATTATATCGCTAAGTGAGAACAAATGTTCAGTCAAAGCCAAATATGACCATAAATACCATACTGTGAACATAAATAAATACAACAGGAGTACCTTTTTTTTTTTTTAAAAGTGCACATATAAATAAAAAGATATGTTAAATAAAAATAGCCTATGAAATAAAAGAGGCCAATCTTTTTCCAAAATAAATATATTTATGATAAAAGAACAAAGAATAACAAACGAGAAAAGAATAGCAAACATTACAAAAGAACTAAATATAACAAACCTAGTTTTATTTATTTTATTTTTTTTAGAAGTTTTTTGTTTTTTTTTTAAATTATATCGATATATGCAACATGGTCTAATTCCATATCACATTTAAAAATATATCGATATATCTTTTATATCAATATATCACCCAGCTCCAAGCTGGACCCTACATTTTAACTGTTTCACGACAGAAAGCTCCACAAACCCAAATTAACAATTTCTAACTGTGAAACACAGGCTGTAACACCAGAGTCTGATTAGAATATTGGAGAAATGCAGCGCTGTTTGACAAGGATTGGATAGAATAGCACTGAACGTGTGGAGGATGTGTGAATTTTCATTCTCTCTGTGTCAGAATCATGAAATCCTTGAAGAACTGACTATAATGCACCACATTTTTCAATCATCTTTACTGTGATTATGATGTTTGTATTACTTAACTGTACCCTGTCCTGATTGTTATATAATAACCTGTTGCTTTTCATATAGCAACAAAATATATATATCCTGTGTGTGGGAGAGGGGATAAAAGCATGTGATTATGGTTTCGGTCCCTCTGACACACAGAGCAGATCTTGGTACTTTTATGCACACACACACACACACACACACACACACACCTGCTCCTCTCCTTTCTGTCATCTCTGCTCCCTCTCATCCTTCGCCCACTCAGCATTTCCATGACAAATAAAATGCCACTCAGAAGCATGACACACAATTCAGAGAGATCCTTTTAACTTCCCAACACCCACTGCTGACCTATTTTCTCCGTGTTTCCCTCTAACGAAGGACTCCGATTATAAATTCAAACATTAATCCTAAACCTGACCCCGAAGCAAACAATTTTCCTAATGAGTTGCAGAAAAAGGTCAGCAGCAGTAAGCCCTTCTCTCTTTTATAGTCTTGTTTAGTGGAAACGTATGACATGAACATAAAACCTGTTGTGTCTGTGACTGTTTAGAACTACAGCTAGAACAGGGGACAAAAACATTTGATCTTTGATAACTAGATCAAACTAAGAGAATATGAATACTTATTTCATGCTCCATGTGTCAAATGAAGTTGCAGATGTAGGAGTTATTGTGACAGTTACAGAATATGTTAACGTGCTGATTAGTTCTCATCGTTCTCCTGATGACCATAGAGACAGAGTGCACTTAAGCCCCGCCCCCTCCTGAGGGGAAAACAGTCCATCTCTCTCTATTGACTTTGTATTGAATGAAAGAGCCTCCTTGACAATTCTGTCTGTAAACAAACAGAAAAATCTCTTAAAGCAGCTGTGTGGTTAAATTAACAACTCACCAGTGTAAAAAAAAAAAAACAACTAAATTTTTAGAAGCTGATTAACCAAAAAACTGAACTTTTAAGAATACAAAAGTGGAAATAGACGTATGCAGAGTTGAGACATCAGCAGTTACAGTGGGGGAAACTGTGTGATCCTAAAAGCCAGTAAATAAATTATATATACATACAGTCCACAAAGTGGATTAAACCTGAATATTTCACTGATCCTGGTTTAATTTGGCCGCTACTTAGTTTTATAAAAGCAGCGGCGCATAACTCACCATGGAGATGTGTTCTGAGATTGTTTTTTATTTTACAGTATAACAACAGTTATTTATAAATAACAAGAACGGATAACAGCGACTGTCGGTCTGTTACACATAATACATCATCTGACACACACACACACACACACACATATACACATATATACACAAACACACATATACACACACACACATATACATACACACACACACATACACATATACATACACACACACACACACACACACATATACATACACACACACACACATACACATATATACACATACATATATACATATACATACACACACATATATACACACACATACATATATATATATACATACACACATATATACACACACATACATATATATATATACATACACACATATATACACACACATACATATATATATATACATACACACATACATATATATATATACATACACACATATATACACATATATACATACATTTATATTAACAATTAATAACTTTAGCTGACTGAGACGCATCAATTAACTTAACTGGCAATGTATCAAGATGATGTTTATTATCTTTAGCTAAATATTCTGCCATTTGTTTATGCATATGTTTTGCTTGACTTTGAACACAAGTTTTGTAAGTTATGTGATAACAAATATTCAGTGTAGACTGGAAATACTTATATATATATTTATATATTTAAACTCATATTGCACCGCTTGCGTCACCGTTTCTACGCTCGCCATTTTTAATCTCCCGTTAGACCGGTGTGCACAAGGCATTATGGGTACTCGGAGCGCAGTATCCTTAAAGTTGAGCCGTTTGAGGATCCTTCCTTGACTTTGTTATACAGTCTTACTAATCCCACGCATTTCTTACTTACGACTGCACTGTCACGTCATGTTTATGCAAGTTGGTTCAAAAGGACCTTGCAGACTGAAAGTGTATTGTATGTAAAAGACAAAGAGAGAAGTTGATGAATCACTAGTACTGATGGGCACCATCTGTCTGCTGACTGTCAGCTCCATCTGTAGAACATGGACCCATGTTAGCGCCAACTCCACTCTGAGTCAGGATGGATTTTTACAACAGGGTTACACAGCAGATATGTTATTCCTGATTAGATAGTACTTTACAATGATGCAGAGAAAACCACACTGTAAACCTTAGATGTAATTGTACAGGGAAATCTGAACAGTATTATACTGTATTGATGTCATACTGTATATTGCAATGTAATCTGGGAGAAAAATATGTGATTACAGAACAATAAAGTTACAAAAACCTGCAAGTAATCATCTTTCACCGAAAAGTATTCAGTAATTTACTGACAAAACTGAATATTGTGTTGTAGATTTCCAAGAACACAGTAATAAAAATTTTTTTACAGTTTAGACAAATCATGTGAATCAGTCATTATTGAGCCTTGTCAATTCTGTTGCTTGTTAAAATATTATATTATAAGCTTAATTGTGGCATTACTGTATTATTATTATTATTATTATTATTATTATCATCGTCATCATATAAAGACGTGTGAGACAGAAATAGATAATGATAGACTTCCAGTGTGGGGGGAGCCAATGATCAGTGGCATTGATTAACCTACTTCCTGTTTCTGACCCTGTGGACTAACAGACTAACACTGAGTGGGTGGCATTATTTTCCAATGCAAGAATCATATTTATGTCATACATGCTGATCAATTCCACAAAGCATATGATGGTGCTGTAAGTTTAAGCAAGAGTCGTATTCACCCTTTTCAGTCTTGAGCTATTCTGGCAATTTCTAAATACTTTCATTCTGCTTGTGTATACCACTTAAAAAATGTTTACAATGACATGTTGGTATGACTTTCTTCAGCACAACCTCACATATATGACCTGATAATGGCTGTTGGTTAAGTACCGCAATGTTGGTGTCAAGACTCACTGTGGTTTCCACTGTCCACATCAATGCAGGTCATCAGAGCAGCTGTGCTCTGTGTTACTACTGGAAATCTACCAATTAACCCTCTGGGCCCATTGTGGACATTTTCAGCCATATTTGTCATTTTTCGCTTTTGTTTTGGCAATAAGTTTGACTGTTGTACTGCAAATGACATGATTTTTGGAAGGATTTGGTCTATAATACACTTGGTACAAATTTACTACCCTTTCAGACCCTTCGAGCTGAAAATGTCCAAAAACGTTAGATAATTTTTTTCTATTTTTTTCTGCATAAACATCTTATACAACTTCCACCCTGCTCAAAATGACCAAACATTCAAAGCTTTTGAGGATGTGCAATCATATCTGTAGTGACCCGATTGCTACTCAAAAAAGATGCCACTAGTATGATGAGATCCCATTTATAGTATTTTACGTGCACAAATGAAATGTCCAGTTTCTGTATATCAATTAACTGCGTTTATTGTAACATTTCTAAACAAAGATATACTTTTTTCTTATACAAATAGTTATATTTCCAACTTATAGATCACATTTCTGCGGTCAAAAAACTGTGTGCTTCTCGGGCATCTCACCACAATCACTCATACACACCGGTGCCTTATATTAACTCATGACATGAGAACCCATAATGAGCACTCTTCTCCACCCGGTGGTGGAGCAAAATGGCTCTTACAATATCCAAGGCTGTGATAAAAACCAATGCCCCAGCCAAAAATTATTTAATATATGGAAAATAACTCAATTTTTTGTGTTTCTTCTTTGAGGATTTTCACCCTTTAAATGCCAGTTTGATTCCATGATACTGTTTTTCAAAGTCTTTGAATCTTCGTTATCGCAAAACTACCCGGAAATATCGTGATAATCTTTTAGGGCTATATCGCCCACCCCTACATGGCATACAGAGAGATGTGATCAGACTAGAGAGTCAGTGGTCACCTTCACTGAGTGAGCTGCTGAACAGCATGAGTACTGAAAACTACACAAAGTCCTGTGATCAGAAGGAGTTCAGGCAGTTTTGGATTGGTGTGGCGTCTGTCCTTTTTGCTTTTGATCGCTGCCATCTGTGTTTGCTTCCATCTGTTGTATTGCTACATTATGCAACTTTTTGGCTTCAGGCAAGAGGTACATTGTTCTTTCCCTCCCACTCCCTCAGCTGGTCAACTTAATGCATCAACAGTTGTCAAACATGATCATCAACATAACCATCAGTGTCAGAGGCATCAGAAGAAGAGAACCATGTTCCCGGTGTTCAGGGCCTCTCCGCAGGCCAGCAGCCGAGCCCAGTCCTGCTGTTCTGCCAGCTTCCTCAGGGACAACACTACGCTGATGGAGGCCGTTTTGCTGAGCCCAGTGGAGGAAAGTGAGGCACGGGAGTAGCAGAACCAGGACTAGGCTCAGACCCAGAGCGTGTTTGTGTTTCCAATCAACAAATTTGCATGAGAAGAAGCTTGATGGAAACACCAAAATTGATAAGACTTTCAAAAATGTACATAAAAGTTTTTACGTGCACTAAAAGTTAGTGCACTAAACAGGAGATGGAAACACTTTTTGCGAACAAGTTGTGACGTGGCAAACATTTAACTTGAATCCAACTCCTGAAGACTTCTCTCCATTTTCACACGTGGGTGGCCGAAGTGTCTGATTAGCAACCTCCTTTTTCTCTTCTCCTGTTCACTGACGGATTAGCCTACAGCAACACATTACACTGCCATCTACTGACCAAAGTAGGTTTATGCAGTTTTGTTAATTCGCTTTAAACCAGTTGATGGAAACGTCCCAAATTCACATTTTCTTTCATGTAAGATCCCACAGCATGCAAACTCCACACAGAAGAGCTGAAAAAGACAATTCCATGCCTTGCTGGGTACCTGTGCTCCAAGTAACAGTGACATGATACATACATAAAGAACAGTCCATGAAGCCCAGTCTGACTAACAGATTTGTGAAGGGCTTTTCACACAACACAACAAAGCACTGCTCAAAAGTTTGAAACTAATGTTATCATGTTATCAGTGATTGCAGGACAAATGGCAGAATTAAAATACCTTGTTCATGACCACAGTATGACAGGTTGGGAAACTGTGTTTCTGGGACATTAATGAGCAGCACAGGGGCTCCACAAGGCACTGTTCTGGCTCCATTCCTGTTCACAGTGTACACAGCGGACTTCAAATACAACTCTGAGTCCTGCCACATCCAGAAGTACTCTGACGACACTGCTATTGTGGCGTGTATCAAGAATAGACAGGAATCTGAATATAGGGATCTGATAAAAGCCTTCAGTGACTGGAGTCACAAGAACTATCTCCTACTGAACACCTCAAAGACTAAGGAAATGATCAGAGATTTCCGCAGGTTCAAGCCCCCCCTTCAGCCAGTGAATACCTGTGGGGTGGACATGGAGGTGGTGCCAAGTTCTAAGTATCTAGGTGTATACCTGGATAATAAGTTGGACTGGTCCCCAAAGACAGACGCTCTCTACAAAAAAGGGGCAGAGCCGCCTCTTTTTCTTCTTGAAGCTCAGATCTCTGGACATCTGTACTGCCCTACAAAGCAAAAAGGCAGTAACTGCATTTTTGGTCAAAAATGAGTTATTATCATTTTCATGACATTCAAGGCATCCTTTGTTATGTGACAAAACATCTTATCTCAAATGTGTGTCGTTTTGGAGAAAAATGGTAGTCGTTTGTACAGTAACTGCAAAAAGCCCTAGTGAAGTACAGCTTAGCAATGTGAGACTTTAAGCAGCCGTTTCAGCACCAGAACAGCTTCCGGGTGGAAAATATTTACCTAAAATGGTCAAATTAGTTTGGGTTTGGTATATCCATGTTCAGGAAAACAAATGGTTCCAATTATTTCAAATACAGTGTATCTAACACACCCAGAGCCCAAGTTGTGGCAAAGTAGTTTTTTCCTTGGTATGGTGCCACGTTTTTGGTAAGTAATACAAAGCAAGAATACAGTAACTGCAAAATAGAGGTAAAATATAAAATTAAATATGAGCATTGATATGTACAAACAATAAGCTAATGTAAAGTAACAAAACAGCCACATGTCCGATAATCTACCTACAACTACTTAGGATGGATTACAAGATAACTTTAAAGTCATTTTTCTCAGTTCTGCACCCTGCGTAGTTACTGCCTTTTTGCTTTGTAGGGCAGTGTAGTGACATGCTGCAGATGTTTTATCAGTCTGTGGTGGTAGTGTGTTGTTTTATGCTGCAGTCAGGCAGCATCAGACACAGAGATGCAAGGCGGTTGGACAGACTGGTCTAAAGAGCTGGTTCTGTGGTTGGAGCCGGGTTGGACACACTGGAGGAGGTGGTGGAGAGATGACCTGTCAACATGTTCCAGGCTGTCCTGAAATAACCAGATCATCAAAAACAGCAGTGGACGGCTCCTCTCTCTCCGTTGCAGGACGGAGAGATTCAAAAGATCCTTCTCTCCTACAGCCATCAGGCTGTCTTATTCTAACAGAGATTCTACCAGACTAACTGAATTTACCCTCAGAGATAAATAAAGTAATTTTGATTTGATTTTTGATGTGAACTTGCAATGAGGCACAATAGTAATATACATTGTGTCGTGGAAAAAGCTGACCTTTGACAACCATACATAATTTTTTTCCATTTGCATGCACAGTGCTCATTGACATGAATAATGAGGTCTATTCATGCGTTGCTGTTGCCAGTATAAACACAGCCTCAGGTTATTAGATTAGCTTGTGTACAATGATAATAATGGTGCAAGTGAAAGCTCATGCAGGGCCAAAATTAAACGTGTTCATCTTTTGGATCGTGGATGTCTTCATTTAATTCTATTAGAGATTTTTTTTCCCTTATCTTCAGGTGAATATTTTTTCCAGAAGTTAAAACAAATACACTGTAAAAACTTTTTCAATGTATGACATGAATAGAGGAGAATACTGTTCAGAAGGTTGACGGTGAAGGTTTGACACAGAGCTGAGTGACTGCGTGCTGAGGCTGAACGTTCACAAAGCCGTCGTTATCAAATTTGTCTCGTCTGTTTTATTTTCATTGTACATTCTTCAAACAAGAGGCATATCTAATTACACAAAATAAACACTATTATATTCCAATTAGTATGATCATTGCCAGGAAGACGGTGCCTAATTTCTGATCCTTAACATCATCCGTCCGCTGCAACACCACAACACGTAGGAGGTCCTTTCTTTTTCAGCTAATTAGCCGTCTTTACAGGCGTCTGCAGGCAACAGGTCTGAGTGCCATCTGCAGCCTCCATTGTCACTGATGGGCATTGTCAGTGTGATTACAAATACCAGATGTAACATTGATTACATTTGTGCAGACAGCGACTGTGCTCTTGTCCGGTCTTATTTTTGTATTCTAGTGGTAGAGAAAGCCACATCTAATGCCAGCATCAAACTCCACGAAATCACCCAGATTAGACAATCATAAGCCCCTTTCAGACTGCGTTTACGCAAAACTCCTGCTACAGTGCTGTAACAAGCTCTGCCGGTATTATACCTAAAGATATTCATATGGATTCCAAAACGGTGTAATATTGGCATCCTTTCACATTAGAATCCAGCAATGCTGAACTAAGTGGGAGAAGAGGGTGGTGCCATGCAACAGGGCAGCAGCAGTGCAGCATAGTACACATAAGGTGCGTTTCCGCTGTAGTCGAATACCCTGAATGAGGCGGGTCTCCCTCGCTGAAACGGCCCTAACTTGAATGTGAGTGGTCCATTGCAACCGTTTGACCGGCCGTTTTTCGTCCCTGTAGAAGAGCAGGGTCGTTTTTCTCCCCTGAAAATAGCCTGGTTGCTGATTGGATAGAACACTGAGCAGGATGTGACGCCACAGCAACACGAGCCATTTTTAAAAGCCGGCGAAGCAGCGAGTAGTCACAAGCAACAAGAAACATAAGGCCCTTTCATAGTACGGTCCCACAAATGTCCCGCTATGTGGCGGCTGTGGCTCAGTTGGTAGAGCGGGTTGCCCACCGATCGGAGGGTTGGTGGTTCGATCCCTGACCAGGCAGCCTACATGTCGAAGTATCCTTGAGCAAGATACTGAACTCCACATTGCTCCCGATGCTGCGTTCATTGGTGTGTGAAAGAATTCCCAATGGTGGCAGGTGTCAACGTTTAAGGTAGCCTCTGCCACCAGTATGAATGTGTGTGTCAACGAGTGAATGAGCGCAGTAGTGTAAAGCGCTTTGAGTGGTCGCATAGCGACTAGAAAAGCGCTATATAGGTGCAGGTCCATTTACCATGTTGCTAGAGAGTTCTGTGCTGGCTCTTCACCTTAGGGCGTCATCTTAGCCTAACAGGCTAACAGTTAGCTCTGTAGCAGTACAGGATGTATGTGCTGCAGCAGTATATGCTCACTTATGCTCACTTGTTTACAACAAGCACTGGACACTCAGTTAGCACGCCCGTTTGTTTATGATCAGTGGCGGACCCTTTGTGTACAGTAAGCGTGCCCGTTTGTTTACAATAAGCAGCGGATGCTGTGCACAGTTGGTGACAGCAGCCGCAGTTTTGCTACAGCTCTGCTCCGATCTCTGTCCTTATTTTTTACGTTTGGCGTGTTTCCCTTGTTAAATCCGTCACATATGTGACGTCACGGTCGAAACTGTCGCCAAGTGATTACACGACGATCGAAAACCATACGTCACCTCCGGAGTCTTGTAAATCCCTCTGGGACCTTATTTTGGACATTTGGGAGGCTGAGAATTTCCCAGCGGCCATTTTTTACCCTAATGGAAACGCAACTATGCTGTCACTGCAGCACTATGTGGACAATAAGCGACGGCAGTGGCGAGTGCATTCACAACAATAATGGTGGTAGAAATGCCCATCGTGCTGTTTCTCCCTGTAGAGATTCTACAAACTCAAGCAAAGTTGTTCTGCATTTTACTGAACATGATTCAATTACATGGTGGTGTATTGGTTAGTGTTCTCTACCCTCACAGATAGAGGGTCGCCGGTTCGCCTCCCGCCTGCGACTCTTCTGTGTGGAGTTTGCATGTTAGCGTGGGTTCTCACCGGGTACTCCGGCTTCCTCCCACAGTCCAAAAACATGTACTTAGGTTTAATTGGTGACTCTAAATTGCCCGTAGGTGTGAATGACAGTGTGATTGTCTGTCTCTATGTGTCAGCACTGTGATAGTCTGGTGACTTGTCCAGGGTGTACCCCACCAGCTGGGATCGGCTCCAGCCCCCTGCGACCAGAAAAGCGGTTAAAGATAATGAATGATTCAATTACTGCCAGTTGTGTTTCTGATGATACAGCCCACTTCCTTTCTTATAACCCGATTGTTGGTCGCACAAACAACGTACATCATGTATTTTCCGTCTTGACGGTTCAGTCGGTTCACATTGATCCAGTCTCAAACAGTCTTGTCAATTAAACTCCTCCGTTACTACCTCCAAAAGTGGTACAGAGGTGGGATCACTTGGTCTGGGACGTTCAGACTAAAAGCGAAACGTCACAGAGTTGTAAATATCACGGCTTGAAGCAGCAGTCTGAAAGGGGCTATAGAGACAGACAAACATTCATGATGTCATTCTCACTTCTACAGGCAATTAAGAGTCACCAATCAAACCTAAGATGCATGCCTTTGGACTGTGGGAGGAACCCTGAGGACAGGGAGAGAACATGTAAACTCCACAAACAAAAGAGCCACAAACCGGGTTCAAACACTCTTGTGGGGGAGAAAATGCTAACCAAAAAAGCTACACCATCATTTAGACATGTAATTGATATAAAGAAATACAAAAAACAGAGCGTTACACCTTATAAAGTGAGTGTGCAACATTTGTGTGGAAGAACTAACTATCGTTTTAGACAAAACAGGTTTTTTGTACAGTTGATGGTACTTCCAGCGTCCCTGTTGTACAGTGCGTGGGACAGATTTAAGGTTGTAGGATCCCTGCTGATCAAAACCTTCCAACTTCATGATGAATATATATATCCCATTAGATGAAGCACACACACACAGACTGTGTGCCACAGATACAGAGACTGATTCTTATGTAACTCCTGGTGAGTCAGGAGCATTGACAGCCGTAGCAGGCTGCCCCTCCCCCCCAATAACACACACACACCACAGACATCCCATCTGGATTACTGATTATACTAAATTATGTTGAGATTATGCCTCATGCTGGCAGTGACATAAGAAGCTGGCTGATGAACAGTTTTACTGTGTCAGTCTATCTGAACCCAACACACTGATGGAAAACATCCGTCCTTCTCTTACACCTGAAATCAGACTTTAGTGGTGACATTAAAAACGCAAATGGTGCATCTGAAGTCGTGCAGGAGGAAATCTGCAAGTGAAAGACCCAATTCAATGCTCGGCATGTTCAATATCAGAAAGGCTTTTCATAAAAACACTTCCCAGGTATTAAAACTGGGCCGTGTATTGTTTTTATTGTTGACTGCAGCCAAAGGCCACAGTCCAAATCCAATCCAAATCCCACACTAGAAGATGGTTTTATAATACCCTCATTATTTTAGAAAAGCATATTTTTAATGGATTTTCATATGACCTTTTAATGAAAATGTTTTAGGACTATTTTATTTTGCTTTTCTTTGTCAATTGGATAGAGAGGAACATTACAAAAGTAGAGTAGCTGCTTCTGTGTCATAATCAACATAATTTAGTCCAGATGGTGTTTGTATGAGTTTTATACCAGACACATATTAGACAATGATTAAAAAAAAACATGTTTGTGGGTTCATATGTCTAATCTCATGTCATGTATGTTCTGATTTTCTCGATCTCAAAATACAAATAAGATTCTCTCTCTAATTTTTTTAAAACTCTGTGGGAGAAAGAAAAAAAAGATCTCGTTTTAAAGTTAACCGACAAGTAGGGCTGGGCGATATGGACCAAAAGTCACATCCCCGATACATTTAGGCTGAATATCAATATACGATATATATCCTGATATTTTTATCGCAAAGTGAGAGCAAATGTTTAGTCAAAGTCAAATATGACATGTCACAAGTAGTTTTATTAAAACTGTTTATTTAAGTGAACATAAATGTTATTTATTTTTTTTAATCAAAGCTCCATAAAGTACACATTTAAATAAAAAATATCTTAAATAAAAGCCGCAGCTTTTCTGGAGCAAGGATCACAGTGCAAATTTGAACTTTATCGATATATGCGATATGGTCTAATTCCATATCATATTTAAAGATATATCGATATAACACCCAGCCCAACCGACAAGTGTCTTCTACTGTGCACAGGTGATGAGAGAGGGAGGTGCAGAAGGTTCAAGGGACTCAAGGATGAGAATCCATGGGGTATACATTAATACATTACACTGCCATCTGCAGTGAGACAGAAAGAAATAACTAAAAAAAAGAGGTTGCTAATCGGACAACTCTTCAGGAGTTGGATTCAACTGGGCAACGACTAATTGAGCAGGAACAGCTGATCAGTCATGTGCTTAAATGTTCACTATGTCAGAACTTATTCCGAAAAAGTGTTTCCATCTCCCAAGAGCGCAATAACTATTTTTTGAAAAAGACAAAAATAAAAACCTCACGCGAGTTTAAAAAAATTTTGTGCGCATTTTCCAAAGTTTTATCGAAGTTTCCATCAAGTTTTCCTCAAGCAAATCTTGCAAACCTGGACATTTGATCAGATATAAAGGACATCGATATACATTTCTTAAATGTGATATGGAATTAGACCAATCGATAAAGTTCAATTATTTTTTCTTTTATATATAAATGCTGCCCTTACTAGGGTTTATCATATTTAGTTATCTTGTATGTTCGTTATTCTTTTCTCATATAAATATTTTTATTTCAGAAAAAGATTGGCCTATTTTACTTCATAGGCCAATCCAGGATATTTTTTTTACTTAAATGTGCACTTTATGGAGCTTTGATTTAAAAAAAAAAAAAAAAAAAAAAAAAAAAAAAGGTACTCCTGTTATACAGTATTTATGTTCACTTAAATAATTGGTTTTAATAAAACTACTTGTGACATGTCATATTTGACTTTGACTGAACATTTGCTCTCACTTTGTGATTAAAAAATATCGGGATATATATCGTATATCGATATTCAGCCTAAAAGTCTTTTTTTGACCCATCTGACCTCCATGGACTTTTCTTACAACGTATTTCTTTTTACATGAGTCCACTATGTACCTGGACATTCTATCCCACATCAACCTGTTTTCCTAACTGCATGGAATATTAAAACATTATGTGCCACCACTACATAATGCAGTGTTAAGACTTTAGGCTCTTTTCACTTGTTTGTCTGTAGCGTTTCCTTTCATTGATAATAAGTTTATGAAATGTCAAGATGTCTTTAAATGTCTTGTTTTGTCCGACCAAACACCCCAAAAAATATTGTTGTAGTTTATAATGATAAATGACAAAGAAAAGCAGGACTGGAATTGTTTCAACTGTCGTGGCAATTCTGGTCAATTGCACTAAGTTAGTGGGTGAGCTGGCCAAGAACAAAGCACTCAATACTCTGTTCAGCACAATTTATTAGTACATTCGTATTCCATACACCGCAAAATCACGAATGACTCTTTCACAATACAACAAAGTCCCGTACACCGCTCGACTTATAACTGTTGTAGTTCCCAGCATTGATTCTTTAGTACGCCTCAATGTGGCCCTATCTTCCTGCCCTATACATCACATCAGGACAGAGCCCACTGGTCAACACGTTCCCCTCAGTCATGGTGTTACAATTGTTAAGTTCACAGAGTCAGTTCCCACAATGCCTTGTGTCTTGAATACCAAGTAGGTCGACGCCTACTTCCCACCATGTGGGAACTGTCCCACCATTCAGGAAACACCAAATTTCCTTCACACACCATTTTTGCTTTAAAAAATATGATGAAAATGTCATAGGTCTAAAACTTTGGACAATTAGATATCTAATAAATATGACTTCAACACCAGCTGAAAGTTTTCACTAAGCTCCAGTGGTTGAAGCCATCACCTGGCTGCAGTGATGGAGGAGTGAACTCAGTGGGTGGAGACAGAGGACCAACAAACCTGAAACATTCAACCAAAGAAGTCAGTGAAACAATGCTGTCCAGCTTGGTGTTAAGTTACTCTCTAAATAATTCAGTCCGTGTATTGACCTGGTTGTACGTCTATGATGACAAGAAACGATAGAAAACATCCAGGTACAGACAGTTCTCCAGCAGCAGTGAGGGGGCAGCTGTTCAGGCACAGGCCTGTTTACAGAGGAGGGACCACAATCAGATTAGAGACTATCACATGCCAACTGTTTCTAAGGCAACAGACAGGCCAATGTGTCATTCATAGAGAAAGGAACTGCAACAGCGTTAATATTGACAATACAGTGGCCTATAATGTGAATAAAGTGTCCTGAACAAACGCAGCAGGAACGGTTTGTAAAAGTCCATTTTGGATTAAATCCTTCAACAGATGCTTGTTGAGGTTAGAAGACTTGAAAATATTTGGCAGGGATCCTCTGCTCAATTCAACTGAACTTTATCATCCAGTTTGGAAATGTGGACGTGACCTGGTGGTAATGTGGTAATGGAGGGAAAATCCCTTGGAGGAAACGACACAAACTTCCTGAAGTCAGCTCTTGCATTTTGGCTCAGACCAGCCCACCACAATCACCAACTATTTTTGGTGAGTTTTCCACTGAATATATACCAACCATAACTTCCTGTAAAAACACTAGATATAAAATATGATTTAAAAAAAGGGCAGGTCCATATTAGGGCTGGGCGATATGGACCAAAAGTCATATCCCGATGTATTCAGGCTGAATATAGATATACGATATATATCCTGATATTTTTATATCAACGTGAGAGCAAATATTCAGTCAAAGTCAAATATGACATTTCACAAGTAGTTTTATTGAAACCATTTATTTAGGTGAACAGAAAAACTGTATAACAACAGGAGTACCATTAAGTGCACATATAAAATAAACAAATCTTAAATAAAAACATCCTGTGAAATAAAATAGGCCAATCTTTGTAATGTTCGTTATTATTTTCTCATATAAATAAATGTATTTCAGACAAAGGAACTACCTATGACAAACCCTAGTAAGGACAGCATTTATATATATAATAAAAGAAAAAAAAAAAAAAAAAAAAAAAAAAAAAATATATATATATATATATATATGGGTCAGTGACAAATAAGGGTTGGCAAGATGTCAAATGGTGTAACCACAAAAAAATAAAAAAAAATAGAAATACTTCATCCACCTACATTGTATTTAAGTGGACTTATACATATATTACTTCGTTTTGACAAATTATGTAAAATTTGTCATATACCATAATGTTGCAATGTAAACGTGGATTGTATTTTTTTCTCATTTTAGTTCACATTTATTTTCCTGTATATAATCAGATTTTTATGGGAAAAAATGTACTGGTTACACCAACTGACTGCATTAGATCACGTCATTGACCCATATGTCTATCAATATATGCGATATGATCTAATTCCATATCACATTTAAAAATATATCGATATATTTTTTTATATCGATATATCACCCAGCCCTACTCCATATAGGCTATATACAACAAGATCTCCAACCTTACCGACAGAATAGGTCCATCCATAATAACACATATGAGCGTTTGCCAAAAAAAAACATATTTGCCCAAGTCGTTATACATACAGGTATACAAGGTTTGTTGTTGAAGAAAAAAGGCTGCAGTTTTGTTGAATTTAGGCAACAAAGCCACTGATCCAGGTTGAGGGCAAATTAACTTCCTGGTAAGGTGTTATAAAGGACAGTTTAGGAAGTAAATAAATGTACGTAAATGCCAGAAGTGAAGTAGTTACGAGGAAGACGTGACTACTACTGGAACTCCATGTGTCCACCACAACAGTTTCTATTTGACTTTCCATTGGGGTGTAATTTAACCACATAATGTGCCACCACCATGTAATGCAGTGTTAAAAGTTAGAGTAAACTCTGTTGAATGTCTGATGTTGTGTCACATGCCAATGAGGAGGGTAAAGTTGTCCACATCAGAGTTTTCAGGCAGCAGAAACATGACTGGCTGCCTCATCAATCTCACCTGCTGTTTGCCTTTCAAACAGAAAAGCTGTGTAATAATGAGTAATGCTACCTATACACCAGAAGACTTTGAAAAGACTCCTGGAAAACTATCATGTCACACCTGCTCACATCTAAAGACAAGTGTTTAGAGTTTTTAGTCTCAGACTGAGGTTTTAGACAGACTGTCAATCTTGCAGGGTCAGTATTTACAAGACTACAACTAGATTCTTTTAGCAGTTTTTTTCCTACAATGCATTTTTTCCCCATCATGCTCTTACAAACTTACAAATCGAGGAGAAGCAGCTTTTGGCTCCAACTGCACTAGTGTGTGCAGTGGTTTGTGTTGAGAAAACAACAAAAAGGAGAAGACGCCACAAAATGCCCCTCACAAAGCTGAAAAGGGGTTTCTGTTTTTATCACATGAAAAGTTGACTATTTTACAGTAAAAATAGATATAAGGAAGAATAAAGGAAAGGAACATTTAGAAATCAATTCATCATATACATTTATGTCCTAATTAAAACACGTTTGATATGATCCAAACCCAAGATTAGGAAAAGACTGAAATGAAACAGAGCAGATTACTACCTTAAACTTAACCATGGAGATGACGGGAGTGCCGTGACTCCAGTAAAACTCCTAGATTTACTAAAGACTTTTGTTTTTTAGTTAGTGGGACTGGGAAATCTTTTGGTGTAAACCCAGCAATAGAAGGAATCAAGGAAGATTGAGGGAGAAGAAACGTGATAAATGCCTTTAAAACAAAGGTGGCTTGGAAACGTTTATAATCTACTAAGATTGCCACTCATTTTTAAGGGTATCTGCACCGTTTAACCCATTGAAGCCTGGAAAGCGTTTACGTCGTTTTTTAGTATTTTGTATAAGCTCTCAAATACTTTTTGAATTTAATTTCTATCTGCTACAGAGGCTGAAAAATCTATTATTTAGTAGAAGAGTTCACACTTTTTTTTCCAGAATTTTTCCAGAATTTCCAGAAAATTAGAGGCTTATTTTAAAATCGCCCAGTGGTTTTTCAGGCCTCAATGGGTTAATGAAGCCCAGGAGGTCTAAAGATGTGATTAGACCAACCCAGCGTCAATACAGAAAAAAAAAAATTTTAAACATAGGCTGATTTAACAGTTTTATGGGCCTGTCAGACATTTATATAGTAAAAAGTACAATTTTAGGTTAGTAGGAAGTGGTGTGAATGGCACCACCAAGCCCTTAACATTCTACTCTGAATAGGGAGCTTTAATACAGCACAGACAATAGCAGCTTTTTCTCAGTTTATGATTTTTTTTTTCACTTTGTAACAGATCTGACTTGAAATGTAGCAAGTACAATACATGAGGAAAAATTACAGGTTAAAAAAATCCTTAAAGACAAAATCACTGCTGGGTTTTTCAGTGGAAAAACTTGCAAACTAGTCACTCTTATATAAAATTCACAGTCAATGGGTCACAATGTTCTGCATTCTGAAAAAAAAAAAATACATCTAAAGCTCAACATTTCTATCTCACAACTGGCTTTCTTGCCTGGTTGTTAGTCAGATCTCCAGTGGGCTGCTGGCTCATTTGTCATCCTACTGCCGTGTAAAAAGTGGAACAACGATCACATTACAGGGATGCTTTGGATTTTTTGACGTGTGCTTGTAGGAACCAAGGAAGTAAGCCATAGTCAGTGTTACCTGCAGTAGATTGTGGTTGGACATTTTTCACTTCACCTTGCCATCAGATAGCCCATTCTGACAGGAAACTGAAGCCGCTATCTATGCTCTCTTCAAAGCCACCGGATATCTGACAAGTCATTTTTTCCCCAGAACACAGGAGTTGCTGGTCTACGTCTACCTAGTCAGAAAAATGGCTATATTGCTTAACTTCTGTATTGGTAATCCTGCCTGCATCTCCTAACTGAGGCATGGCGACTGCCACACTGCAAAAAAGGTGTGTCTAAAAAATCACTAAATCTGAGGGAAATGATCTTGCTGCATGGACAGATAATTTCACTTGACAAGACTTGTTAAATCTACAAATAAGCATGTTGAACGCTTAAAATAAGAAATTAACTCTTAAAACAAGACAGCACTTCTTAAGTTTTTTTTATCTTGGTAAGAAACAAATAATTTCTATCAAGCTTTAATGAATGATATAATGAAACATTTGCAGTTAGAAAAAAATAAAAATAAATACCTTTTACACAATATGGCAGCCATTTATGGACTATTATACTAAATATAATCCCATAAAAAAAATTAACAAATGTAAATTTTAGAAAACTTGACATCCTCCAAGTTGTATTATTACTATTTAAATCTCTTTATTTTATTTGTAAACCTTATTTTTGTTTCGATATTTGATTTGACTCTACCTAGGTTGTTTGTTTTTATTTTTGTTTTTGTTGTTTTTTATTGCTTTTATTTTTCTACTATCATTCTGCTCTTTCGTGTGGATTTCAAGCATAAATGAACATGTACCTTGTTTATTTTTGTATGTGAACGAAAGAAAAAAAAACAATAGAGAAGTTAAAAAAAATAAATAAATAAAAACAATTTGCAGGTCACTCTGCTCGGGCCAGTTCATCGCTGCTTGCAGCTTTAATTTATCTTGTTTTAAGAGTTAATTTCTTATTTTAAGCGTTCAACATGCTTATTTCTAGATTTAAAAAAGTGAAAGTGAAATTTCAAGTGAAATTATTTGTCCATGCAGGAAGATCATTTCCCTCAGATTTAGTGTTTTTATCTGGTTTTTAGACACAGCTTTTTTGCAGTGTGGCGACTGCCATCTACTGTAGGTAATAGACTGACAGTGGTTGAGTGTTTTATCCAACCCAAGCCCCAAACTCCACACTATACCTTTAATCCTATGGAATTATTTAATCAAGAAGTTGTCGCTCCGTTTGGGAATTTATAGCTCCCTGTGGGGACTGCAAAGCCTCACACAAACAGCAGAACTGCCAAAGCAAACAATGTTTTCGAACGTTTCATTATTAGATCTTGTCTCTCGCCTTATTTTGTGTACATGCTGGTGTGAAGACAGTCTAAGGTGCCCACATTCTCATTAAATATACTGATTTTATAAATATCTGTGTGGGAACTGGTGACGCACGGTTTATGTGCATATGTGTCCATTCTACACATGGAGTCAGTGAGTAGATGGACAAATATCAAAGTAGCCATCACTCTCTCCCCATACACCAGTTTGATCATGTGACTGAAGGTACATAGGTCATGTGATGAGTCAACTGCATTCTATGACGAAAATTGTAAAAAAGTTGGTGGACCCGTAAGCTCACATCATTTCGCCAACATCTGTCAGTTTTGCAAGAGTCACCTAGCATCACCAAAACTGAAACGTTTGGAATAACTACATACTGTTGAAGATATTAAATTCTGCACTTCTCACCACAACTGGGAAGTTGGGCTGGGCGATATGGACCAAAAGTCATATCCCCATATATTTAGGTTGAATGTCGATATATATCCTGATATCTTTATCGCAAATCGAGAGCAAATGTTCAGTCAAAGCCAAATATGACATGTCACAAGTAGTTTTATTGAAACCGTTTATTAAAGTGAACATAAATACTGTATAACAGGAGTACTTTCTTTTTTTTTTTTTTTATCAAATCATAAAGTCCACATTTAAATAAAAAAATATCTTAAAAATATCCTTGAAATTAAATTCTTTTTTCTGAAATTAATATATTTATATGAGAAAAGAATAACGAATATTATAAAAGAACTAAATAGGACAAACCCTCGTAAGGGCAGCATTTATATATAAAGAAAAAAAAATAGAACTATATCAATATATGTGATATGGTCTAATTCCATATCACATTTAAAAACATATCAATGTATTTTTTATATCGATATATCGCCCAGCCCTAGGCTATAAAGCCACTGATCCAGGTTGAGGGCAAAAAAACTTCCTGGTAAGGCGTTATAAAGGACAGTTTAGGAAGTAAATAAATGTACGTAAATGCCAGAAGTGAAGTAGTTACGAGGGTGACGTTCACCGAAAATCAAACAGAACTGCAGGCTGTATACACAGAGCAGAGAGGAGAGGAGAGGCTGTAAAAATGGATATTCAATATGGGTAGCATGTAGAGACCAACACTTCCCCCCCCCAATATCCATGACACTTGTGGGCACTTGTAAAAAGTGGCCATATACATACATACATATATATATATATATTAAACACGCCTCCCTCACATTGTGCTGCATTTCCTTTTCTTCATCTCTGTCTTCCTGTCCAACTCTGTCATATTGTGTGTTTAACACATTTTGGACGGGTTGATGGCAAATCTTGTACTAGTACTTGTTACTCTGTGCAATGACAATAAAGGCTTCTGATTCTGATATATATATTAATCAGCAGGATTTAACTTGTGTTTAATCTATTTCAATGTACCACCCCTATAAAATATGCAAATCCATGAATTCAGTCTCAATTCTGGAGATTATTACTGAAGTCTTGACTTGTGTAAAGTGTTGAATGGTTCATATGCACAAACCACATGACCAGGAGGATTTGTACCAACATACACATGAATGGAAAAAATGCAAAGGGTTTGCCAGCCTTCAACAGAGTCCTGGGCGGGCCTAGAATTCAGCTTATTGTTTTAAAAAGTAATTTATCAGAGAAATTCATCTTGCGTTTTCTCTTGTTATTATTTATGTCATAACTGTGTTAATCTGCACAAAAGTCATGTTTTAGTTGTTTCCACTTCTCGCCATGATTGAGCTGATTCCAAAGGGGGGGCAGGACTTATAGAATGGAGTGAAATGTAAAAAAAAGATTGTTTAAATAAATTGGGTCTCAGCCACTTGAGATGCAAATCTCCCTGCCACTACTCCAGGGTCCCATTTGTGTTTCAAATGTGATATCCAGATGAGATTTTACACCTAGAAAGGTCCTCTTTGTGTTTTAAATTGTGATGTGTAGACCTAATTTTCCTTTCATTCAGGGTCTTTCTTTGCAAAGAAAATAAAAACCTTGTGGGCCACCAGAAGTCTCTATTTCATTCTTCACCAGCAGCAGAGAAAATTTCCACTACAAGAGCTTGTTTAACACCTGGTCCCAGGGCTGGACCTGATCTTAACCATGTCACTTTGGATGTACACATAGACATGTGAGACTTCTCTTCCAAACACATGTGACACACAGTAGCAGACAGTGGAGCAGCCTAGCCAGGGGCGGGCTGCAGTTTACCATTACAGGTAGAACAGGTTAGCAGAAGTGGGCCGCATTCCACTTTTTCTGTTTATAGTGTTCCCTACCTGTAGGACACCTGCTTCCTGAAGGTCAGCTGGACAAACTCTGCTTCCATCTGAGACACTGACAGCTGGCCCTCCTTCCCCTGGGCCCCCACCACCTCCTTCACCTCCTTCTCTCCAGGTGCCTAAACCAAAACACACAAATTCTCGTTTTTTCTGTGCGTGTGTGTGTGTGGTGTTCCAAAGTTGACTGAGAAATGTGATACAGTAATAACATCGTATTTTTTCTTAACATTATTATGAACCAAACTAGGTTAGAGTCGACCATGTCTGATAGGTAGAAAGAAGCAGTTTTACAAGGCGGTAAACACACGCGCGCGCACCTGACAGCTGCAGGGCTCCAGCGGGCTCGTGGAGGTTCCCTCCCCGGCGAACACGTCCTCCTCCTCGGCTACGTCCTCCAGCCCAGGCCGCTCCACCACCGGATGAGCCGAGTCTCTCATCATATCTGCGCTCTCTCTGTCACCTGGTGTCACCACGAATACTGTTCTAATGTTAATAACACGTCTCCTCCACCTCTTCCTGTTGTCTTTCCTGTATTTTTAGAAGTTTCTATTTTAGTCCGAATGCAAATGAAGCTGTCTCTGCGTGCCGCGCGACCTGTTCAAACAGCCGCAGAGTTGTGTCGGTGTCTCCGCTCCGTCAGGACACCGGGACTGGACCGGGACTGAAGCGGGCTCAGCAGCTCTGCTAGCGGTCAGGAAAAGTTCCAGCGGAAGGTGAGCACTATTCAGCTCCGTCGTCCATCTGCATGTTGCAGGAAATCTCTCCCCTCTCCAGCTGGGATGAATTAACTGACAAAGTGATGCATCTTATTTGTGATTGGATGTTGCGTTTTACTGCCAGGTGCCCGTCACTCTGGCCCCGCCCCCTCTGATTAAACAGTACAATCTGATGAGCTGTGTCCACCAGGTGACCCTTCACAATAAAAGGCTATAAATAACTCGATTAGCACAATGCTTCATTAATGGTTGACGCATGTAACCCTAAATAGATTATTTATCATTATGACGCAAAATTCAGTGTCTCAGAAAATTAGAATATTACATAAGTAAGTTAATAAAAATAATAATAATAAAAAAAATGTAAGCACAAATGTCAGGTTTTGTGTGTTTTTATGTCATTTTTGTGTGTTTTTAGTGTGGGATTTTATGTGGGTTTTTTGAGTGTTTTTATGTCATTTTTGTTTAAAAAAAAAAAATGTTTGTGGGTTTTTTATGTGGGTTTTTTGTGGGAGGTTTTTATGTGTTTTTGTGGGTTTTTATGTGTTTGTTTTGTGTATTTTTTGTGTTTTTTTTTATGTGTGTCTTTGTCATTTTTTGTGTGTTTTTTGTGTGTTTTTATTTGTGTTTTTGTCATTTTTTGTGTGTTTTTTGTCATTTTTGTGTGTTTTTTGTGTGGGATTTTATGTGTTTTTTTAGTGTCTTTTTAGTTTAAAAAAAATTAGTGTTTTTGTGTGTTTTTTTATGTGGGTTTTTTGTGGGTTTTGATGTGGGTTTTTTTCATTTTTTGTGTATTTCTTTGTGTTTTTTGTATATTTTTATGTGTGTTTTTGTCATTTTTTATGTGTTTCAAGTGAAACTCATACATTATATAGATTCATGACACAGAGTGAAATATTTCAAGCCTGTTTTTCTTGTAATTTTGATGATTCTGGCTTAGAGATAATGAAAACACAAAACTGAGTGTGTCAGTATAAAACTAGAATATTGCTGGTCAGTGTAATGTGCTGGTCCTGTGTCAGTGGAGGTTTGGGGCCATGTCCTCTGCTGCTGTTGCTCCACTGTGTTTTCTGAAGTCCACAGTCAACATAGCAGCCATCTAGTAGGACATTTTAGAACATTAATGCAGTAATTCATGCAAAAGGAGCCCAACCAAGTATTGATGTATAGAAATGAACATACTTTTCAGAAGCCTGACATTTGTGTTTAAAATATCCTTTTTTTAATTGATCTTATGTAATATTCTAATTTTCTGAGAAACTGAGTTTTGTGTTTTCATTATCTCTAAGCCAGAATCATCAAAAATACAAGAATGAATTAGCTGACAAAGTGATGCATCTTATTTGTGATTGGATGTTGCGTTTTACTGCCAGGTGCCCGTCACTCTGGCCCCGCCCCCTCTACAGTACAATTTGATGAGCTGTGTCCAGCAGGTGACCCTTCACAATAAAAGCCTATAAATAACTCTATTAGCACAATGCTTCATTAATGGTTGACGCATGTAACGCTAAATCGATTATTTATCATTATGACAAAATGTACAAAAAATGTTTCTTCTATAATTATAGTAATCTATAATTAGTGGCTTGTTAGTGCTTCATGGCTTTTTTAATGACTTGACTTTTTTTGTTGTTGTTGTTTTTTGTTTTATTAGCAGAATGTACAATTTACAATGCACATCCAACATTCAAACATACATTTTGTGTGTTTCGAACAAACAAATACAAACTGGAAAAAAAACTAATGATTGATACAATCAAATCAAATCAAATCAAAATTACTTTATTTATCTCCGAGGGGAAATTCAGTAAGTCTGGTAGAATCTCTGTTAGAATGAGACAGCCTGATGGCTGTAGGAGAGAAGGATCTTTTGAATCTCTCCATCCTGCAACAGAGAGAGAGGAGCCGTCCACTGCTGTTTTTTTTGGTCCATAAAGGTTTTGTGTAGCGGATGATCTGGGTATTTCAGGATGGCCTGAAACATGTTGACAGTGCCTGTCTCCACCACCTCCTCCAGTGTGTCCAACATGGCTCCAACCACAGAACCAGCTCTTTAGACCAGTCTGTCCAACCGCCTTCATCTCTGTGTGTGATGCTGCCTCCCCAGCAGACTGCAGCATAAAACAACACACTACCACCACAGACTGATAAAACATCTGCAGCATCTTACTACAGATGTCCAGAGATCTGAGCTTCAAGAAGAAAAAGTTTTAGGGACCAGTCCAACTTATTATCCAGGTATACACCTAGATACTTAGAACTTGGCACCACCTCCATGTCCACCCCACAGGTATTCACTGGCTGAAGGGGGGGCTTGAACCTGTGGAAATCTCTGATCATTTCCTTAGTCTTTGAGGTGTTCAGTAGGAGATAGTTCTTGTGACTCCAGTCACTGAAGGCTTTTATCAGATCCCTATATTCAGATTCCTGTCCATTCCCGATACACGCCACAATAGCAGTGTGGTCCGAGTACTTCTGGATGTGGCAGGACTCAGGGTTGTATTTGAAGTCCGCTGTGTACACTGTGAACAGGAATGGAGCCAGAACAGTGCCTTGTGGAGCCCCTGTGCTGCTCATTAATGTCCCAGAAACACAGTTCCCCAACTTGACATACTGTGGTCTTCCTGTCAGGTAATCTGTGATCCAGGAATTGAAGGAAAGATCCACTAAGATGATATATAAGAAAAGAAAATCAATATATAGGCTACAGTATATTTACAGCAGGAGGGTTGTTCGACTCCGGCATGCGGCTCTTCTGTGTGGAGTTTGCATGTTCTCCACATGTCAATGTGGGTTCTCTCGGGGTACTCCAGCTTCCTCCAATAGTCCAAAAACATGCACTTAGGTTTAATTGGTGACTCTAAATTGCCCGTATGAGTGTATGAGAGCGTGGATCATTGTCTGTCTCCCTCTGATAGTCTGGCGACCTGTCCAGGGTGTACCCCACCTCTCGCCCTGTGTCAGCTGGGATCCGCTTCAGCCCCCCAAGACCCAAGTTTGTATAATCAGTTAAGGATAATGAATCAATGAATAAATATAAAAATAAAGAAAAGCTGCTTCATGGACTTGGACACTTACAACTTTGGCGATTTTGAGAAATACAGGAAGTCTTCAGAAGAGCCTTTAGCAGTGCAAACAGTCAATACAATAGAGTGTAGTGAAGGATATGGATATTTAGTTCAGCTTAGCTTAGCTGTAACTTCAGTGTTAAAACTATTATTTGTGTCTTTGCAGAAGAGTGCTCAATGAACATCTAAAGTGAAGTTCTATTATTTGGCTCTGGGTTTAGAGAGCACATCCTGCCCTCTTACTGAACCTTTCCTGATAATCAGTGTGAACTAGGTCAAGGGGCAGTTATCTCAGTTGAAACATACACACATTCCTTACAAGGAAGAAGGAAGCATACACACATACATGACACCATTGTTTTGAAAACACATAAAACCACAAGGTGCCAGTTTGGGTTGGCTACTGTGACACCATTCTAAATTGACCAATCGCGAAAAAATCCAACCTACGGTAGGGGTTGGGCCCACAGCCAGAAGATAACTGGGACTTGATGAACTTGTTGGCACTCTGACTGATGCTCCCAGAGCTGCTTGTTGCATTTGGCTATTATTCTTTTAACCCTCTGGAGTCTCCAAAAGCTCCAAATCCAGACTTCTTGATGAAATCCAGACTAGAAAACAAAGCAGCGTGGAGCCCTACTGTAAATTTACCTCTAAAGTTCTGGCTGTAAACTCCATGAGGCCAGTTTCAGTTTGATGATGATATACCAAGTAAAACTGGAGACAAGCTCAAATATATTTAGTATAAAATGATAGAACTGGATGGAACCCTCTTATATGTTATATTTGCAACATTTGTTCACATTTGCAATATTTAAAATTCTTTATTGAGCATGATAGTGTTTTGAAAGTAAAAAAAAAAAGATTTAAAATCACATTTTATGTTGGACTAAAAGACTAAAAAAGACACAAAATGACCAAAAAAAGACACAAAATGACTAAAAAGGGACACAAAATGACCAAAAAAGGCACAAAATGACAAAAAAAGGCACAAAATAACTAAAAAAAAGACACAAAATAACTAAAAAAAGACAAAAAATGACCGTAAAAAGACACAAAAAGACCAAAAAGACAAAATAACAAAAAAAGACAAAAAATGACCGTAAAAAGACACAAAATGACCAAAAAAAGACACAAAATAACTAAAAAAGACACAACAAAAGACACAAAATAACTTTAAAGGATACAAAATGACCAAAATTGTTATGCTAAACACACAAGACACAAATAAAATACAGTCCCACTAGAATAAAAACCAGAGTTGATGACAGGATCACACACAATCACAAGATCATATTTATGTTGCTTTTTCTTTGTTTCTTATTGGTTCAAAATGTTGATCCAGTAAGTCAGAATAAAAAATCCATTATTATTAGGTCATATAGGTGAGGTTGTGCTGAAAAAAATATACCAACATGGCATTTAAACATGTTTTAAGTGGTGTATACAGGCAGGATGGAAAGGATTCAAACATGGACAAAACAGCCCAAAACTCCATAGAGTTAATAAAAGGTCAACTGTATTCAGTTGTTTTGAGTCTTTCTGCACGCTCAGCTGTGGAGGTAGAACAGGAGCAGGACCCCTGCCCATTAATCCACACAAGGCACCTGGGCCTGTTGGCTCTCAAGGTGTGTGCATGCTAACAGGCATATGTGTTCAACCGCTCACTGCTGCTCTTCTGCTTCACTTCTCTCAAAAACACCTCGATTTTCTCCTGTTTCCCAAAACACCACCATGAAGTGTTTTGAGCAGCTTGTCTAAACCTGCATCACCTTCTCTACACTTTAATGTGCTTACAGGCCAAACAGATCAACAAATAACCCTGTGCACAATGCTCACAATGGAGAAGGACCAGTGCAGTTTGAAGTACCGGATATACAGGTACATTTAAAAAAATGAGAATATCATGAAAAAGTTAACAATATTTTTTGTCAGTTATTTCAGAAAGTGAAACTCTTACATTATATAGATTCATTACACATAGAGTGAAATATACCAATCCTGTTTTCTTGTAATTTTGATGATAATATAATCTGTAATATGTATATATATATGTATGTATGTATATATATATATATATATATATGTGTGTGTGTGTGTATATATATGTGTATGTATATGTATATATATATATACATATTATATATTTATATATGTATATAACCATCTGAGTGGGCCCAATTTGCATAACGAATACTTTTACTTTTGATACTTTAAGTGCATTTTGATGATGGTACTTTTGTACTGTTACTCAAGTCAGTTTTGAATGCAGGACTTTTACTTGTAGTGGAGGAATGTCACAGTGTGGCATTAGTACTTATACTTAAGTAAAGGATCAGTTTATTTTTTTCCACTACTGCTGGTGAGTGCCCAGTGGGGTCATATTCTTGGGGTGTTATACATACGGCGCAAAATCTGGCCTGCACTACCAAAAGACTCAACAGGTGGCGCACAATCACAGAACACCTTGATTCTGTCAGAATGAGCACTGGGGCAGAAACCATCCTTTTGTTTCTGGTTTATCACAATAGTGCAGCAGATTAATGACATATTTCAATAGAATCGTTCAAATTGGTATACAAGCATGACATTTGGCACAGATACTCTCTAAGTATCACTATATAACACTTTTTGGGTAAAAAGGCGTTGGCCATCCAAAATTTCAAGATGGCGACCATTTTTTCAAGATGGCCGCTGTTTCTGTCAAATGCTCATTATGTAAATTAATGACATACACACACACACACACACACACACAAACACACACACATTCAGTTCATTCACCTTACCTCGGATGAACTGGTCCATAAAACATCAGCAAAATCTAGTATTCCATTATTGACTTTTTCATTTTTTGTGCAGAAGTGGTTGAATTTGTCAAGAAATTAAGAATGAGGAAATAAGCCATTTCATAACAGTATACTCCAAACTAAACTACTCTAAAAGTCAGAAATACTTCAAAATAAACACAATACTAGGTTATTCTGCCTATGTGGTTTATTGATTATACATTTTATTGTCTGTTTGTGACAAAATGCAGCAAACATGTCTGCCATTTTTTCAAGATGGCCGCTGTTTCAGGAGAGAGGAATCATGTCGTGGGAGAGACAAAAAGTGAGTAAAAAAAACATAAAAATGTTTAGAACTTCAAATTAACTTTCTTCTGTTGATTCTTGTTTTTCAAACATCATAATTCCAACCCTCCTCCTTTATCTGGGCTTGGGACCAGCAAAAGTGACCCAAAGGAGACACTCTGGCGGAGTTATTGGGATTTTTTTTTTTTTGCTTGAGTTTGGGTTTTTTGGGGTTTTAAATACGATACAATATTTCTTCATACGTATATTTTCAAATGTAAACACAAGCACTGCCCCGTTATGAATTTGATTAATAGTTGTAACATAACTATAATCTACACACAGTAGGAACATTGTTTTTAAGGGGTTAAGAATTACAAAATGCACCATTTTCATTAAGATGTCCAACTCCAGCCTGTTCTCTCCTCAAAAATGTATGGGTGTGCACAAGCAGCGAAAAACAAGCTATATTGACGTATTTCACCACTGCAATGCACCCGCCGCCATGTTGCTGACGTAGTAGTGATTGACGGCGAACCAGATTTAAAAAGGCGGATTTCGGCCTTCGGTTGGAGGAAGGGTCAAACAAACGGTAGACTTTCACCCAGAGAATTCACAACAGAAATCCACAGACGCTGCAGCTTTTTTTTTTTTACAACCGCGATACCTACATACGTGTCGTAATGTGTGGTACTGACACACAACATATTCTGTTGTTTAGGTTGGAGATCTTGTCAACTCAGTCAAATTCCAGATGAAACAATTTGAATAAAAAGCATGAATGTCAAATGTCAATATCTATTTACTCCTGTTACATTTTATTTATAAAATGATTGAACTTCCCTATCATGTAAAACAGGGATTCCCAAAGTGTGGTGCATGCACCCCTGGGGTTGCACCAGCTGCTGCTAGGGGGTGCGCGAGATGAAAAATGTAATGGCGATCTGATAATTACACAATTACATTTTTTCCCCCACACAATAAAGAAGTGTAAATAAACATTTCCTTTGTAAAATGTAAAATCAAAAACTTTAATAGTAATTAATAAATTCAGGCTATTCAAAATGCACTTCATCTCAAAATAAAGCGTCTTCCATTTTTCCAACCTGTGTTATGATGACGGGGTTGTGTTTGTTAGCTCCACGCTCATTTAAAATTGCTGCATTTTTTGTTCAATGTGGCTCAAAATATTATAAACTTTTTTCCCCAACTGATCTGCTTTCTGCCTCTGATCCTGAGCCTGTCATCATCCTCTTTGCTCTTAAAAGTGGAAGCTTGCGCATAACTTTGTTGCATTATATTGAAACTGTGTTTCAGATTAATTCAAATACGAGACCGCATTGTTGTGATG
Source organism: Centropristis striata (assembly GCF_030273125.1). NCBI lineage: Eukaryota > Metazoa > Chordata > Actinopteri > Perciformes > Serranidae > Centropristis > Centropristis striata. Next base: position 16,895,583 of record NC_081540.1, read on the forward strand.
GTGATTATGTAATTATATGTGTGTTCTTGTCATTTGAGCATGATTAAACATGCCGCCTTTAATATGGCGATAAAAAAAGCTTATTGCATTTTGGGGTTTTTTAAGGTGTGGGGGATTGGGGGTGCGTCAACCCGGTTGGTACATAGAAGGGGGTGCGCGGCTAAAAAAGTTTGGGAACCACTGAACTAGATGAATAAAGAGGAGCAGCATGTGTGGTTGGCATTTAGCTTGAGGAATAATGCTTAGTGCTCTATGAAAACAGTGAAACAGTTGTGGCTGTGTAGCAGAACGTCTGCATTATAAACATACCTGGACATGATCAGGCATGGAGGGCTCAGATTGAGTTGCATCATGGGAAATGCACGAGCTATTGTGTTTGGAATCTAGCAGTAAAAGTCAAACGACCTGGTCTCTGCTTCTCTAAATGTCAACTTTTATTACACATTAAACGTTTAACTCTATGGAGTTTGGGGCTATTTTGTCCATTTTTGAATCCTTTCCATCCTGCCATCCTACCACTTAAAACATGTTTAAATGCCATGTTGGTATATATATTATTATATTATTTTTTTTCAGCACAACCTCACCTATATGACCTAATAATAATTTATTTTTAATATTGAATTATTTATTTTTATAGTGTGACTGCATTTTATTTGTGTCTTGTGTGTTTACCGTAACAATTTTGGTAATTTTGTGTATTTTTTAGTCATTTTGTGTAATTTTTGGTCATTTTGTGTCTTTTTGTGTCTTTTTTTTAAGTCATTTTGTGTCTTCTGTGGGGGTTTTTTGGTCATTTTGTCTTCTCATTTTGTGTCTTTTTTGGTCATTTTGTGTCTTCTGTGGGGGTTTGTTGGTCATTTTGTCTTCTCATTTTGTGTCTTTTTTGGTCATTTTGTGTCTTTTTTTGGTCATTTTGTGTCTTAACTTTTGTGCTTTTTTGTGTTGTGTTTAAACCTCTGAAGTCCAGGAGATTTTGGTTCAAATTTGTCAACTTCCTATGCATTAATTTCTGTCTCTGTTTAGCATCTTTCAGTCTGTCCTTACATCATAACCACAGACCTTATCTCAGGCATTCATGTAATGAAATGTCCTCAAGGCGTTCCTGAGAATGGAACACAACCTTGACCTTTGACCTATGACCTCCAAAATCTAGTCAGTTCATCATTAAGTTCAAGTAAATGTTTGTGCCAAGTTTGAAGAAATTCACAACGTGTTCATGAAATACTGGTCCAAAGAGCGGATGGATGGATGAATAGTGGGACAACCTGACAACATTAAACAAACTATATGTGGCTCCATTCCAGTTTCCCTCTGAGACACATTGTTGAAGCAACATGTTAAAATATATTAACAAAAATATCAAAATATCAGTATTTTGCTGTAGCACAACACCACATCAACATTATGTGTTAAGATGTCCATCTGGGTCAGGGGCCTTTAGAGCAGCTATTCTCAACCTTGGGGTCCCGACCCCAATTGGGGTCCCGGTGAGATATTTTCTCGGGGTCGCCAAATCATTTTGGAAGTCAGCTCTGTCTCCACTGTGTTAAAGTGTTCATGTGTTATTGTGTTTTAGTCTTTTTAGTAATTTCATGTCTTTTTTTTTGTCATTTTGTGTCTTTTTATGGTCATTTTGTCTCTTTTTATGATAATGTTGTGGTCAATTTGTGTCTTTTTTGGTCATTTTATGTCTTTTTTTTAGTCATTTTGTGTGTTTTTTTGGTCATTTTGTTTCTTTTTAGGGCCATTTTGTGTCTTTTTTTGGTCAATTTGTGTCTTTTTGTGGTCATTTTTTTGTCATTTTGTGGTCAATTTGAGTCCTTTTTTGCTTAATTTTCTGTAATTTTTTGGTCATTTTGGTCAGAGAGATGTTTTAGTTGTTGTCTGCTTCATTATTTGTCCAAAATACGTCGTATCAACTGAGTTTGTATGATCTGAACTGTGCATGTGAGATTCTGTTCAGTGAACGGGGGTCGCGGACAACATTCATGTTAAATTGGGGGTCGCGACTCAAAAAGGTTGAGAACTACTGCTTTAGAGTTCATAAGGTCGGGAGGTGATATGATCTCAGTCCAGCAGGGGGCAGCAGAACTCCCTGAGAAAAAAAAAGCAGGGCTCAAAAATATGTCTACTATTTTATAGGCACACACCACATAAATAAATGAACCTGCATTATTAATGTAAATTCATTTGAAATGCTCTTTATCTTGCACCTCTGGAGACGCTGAAGAAAGTATGTTAAATGTAATTCATGCATTTCAAAGGATAATCATTAAACAGTGACATGCCCACATTTATTGATCACCATACTGACTGATAATGCAGTTCTAGAGCTAATTGAGACAGATTCTACACTGTAAAAAAAGCAACTGTTGTTTTTACGGTAAGAAAAGCAACTGTTGTTTTTACGGTAAAAAAAACTGTTGTTTTTACGGTTAAAAAAAACAACAGTTGTTTTTTTACCGTAAAAACAACAGTTGTTTTTTTTAAACGTAAAAGCAACTGCTGTTTTTACGGTAAAAAAACTGTTGTTTTTACGGTTAAAAAAAACAACTGTTGTTTTTACGGTTTAAAAAACTGTTGTTTTTACGTTTAAAAAAAAAAACTGTTGTTTTTACGTAAAAAAAAACAACTGTTGTTTTTACGGTAAAAAAACGACAGCTGTGGTTGCCAGAACTTTACTGTAATAAATACAGTAGAACTTTTATTAATATTACAGTAAAAAGATATTGGCATTGTTGATTTTACGTTTAACATTGCCATTTTATTCCATATTTTACCGTATAAATAAAAAGTTTTTCCATCAAAAGAAATGCTGTTCTGCCATGTAATTGACAAGAAAATACTTAAGTATAAATATAAATAATATAAATAAATGCTGCATAAATTAAAGTTTTTACAATTAAATATTACAGTATATTTTGTTAGAGATATGGTGTTTAGTACATTTAACAGTTAGAAAAAATATTTTGTTTTACAAAAGATAAATACAAAAAATACAGCGATGGCTTACATATATATATATTACAGTATATTTTTCTTACAAACACAGTGCCAGAGTATTTTACAGCGGCGAAATGTATTTCAAAAAATAAAAATGTAAAAAAAATACTGTTTTGGCTGATTGATACAGTTACGGTGTTTCATTGTTACTGAAACTGAATTAACTCATTTATCATTTTACAGTCTTTTACCGTCATGGTTTAGCAGTTTTTCACTGTAAAATCTACAGACTTTTTTTTTTACAGTGTACAGTTTTGTTCCGTAGACATATGAGGAGTATTTTACAAAGTTACAGCTTTTTTAGCACAATTTTCCCTTATTCCTGTACTTACAGCAAGGTATTTGCTGTTGAAAATTAGTTTAGCATATAAATGTATTTTCAGTCTAAGTTGTGTAATGAGCAGACCTCAGAACAGGAGTTTACAATGATGAAAAACTTTTTAAATGTACCTATAGGCATGTGAGTGTCTAGATTTGTGCTCCAAAACATGTGAAAGTGTAAATAATGGCACTCTTAAAGCGCTTTTCTTTGACTTATATTTCAGATATTACAACAACATATTTGTTTTTGAAGATCGTCTGTTTCTATTTTCAATTCTAGTATATTTTGTGCCACAATTGGTACAATTCAAATGGTACAGTTACATATGATATAGGAGATTTGCTTCTGTAAGAGGGGCCTCTCCCTGACCCTTGGGGCCACACCCTGAACAAGTCTCTATATCAGATAGAAGAAGGGTTGGAATGTCGGCCTAAATAAGGTTAAAAAGTAAATTTAGTAGTGTATCTGTGCCCAGGAAGACGTGCCCATGCGTTGCGTATGGGCTAGAACCGCTTGAATGCCCTTACACATAGGTCAGGGATGGGCAACTGGAGGACCGGGGGCCACATACGGCCCGCACCCTCTCTTGAAGTGGCCCTCAGTAGAACTACATGCTTTTGAGCATGAAATCTTAAAAGTGCAGTGTAAAAATGCCCAAAATGACTTCTTGCAATTAATGCTAGTCTGAAAAAAACTGAAACTGAAAAAAAAAAATTTAAAAAAATCACAGTAAGTGGTTATTCCTTATTTGCTTCAAACCTTTTGTATTCCTATTTATACTGTTATACATGCTTTTGAGAATGGAAAATGTTTTTGTGGGTTTTTTTGTTCATTTTGTGTCTTTTTTGTTCATTTTGTGTCTTTTTTTAGTCATTTTGTGTCTTTTTTTTGGTCATTTTGTTTCCTTTTTTTGGTAATTTTGTGTCTTTTTTGGTCATTTTGTTTCTTTTTGTCTTTTTTTGGTCCTTTTGTGTCTTTTTTTGTCATTTTGTGTCTTTTTTGGCCATTTTGTGTCTTTTTTTGGTCATATTGTGTCTTTTTTTAGTCATTTTGTGTCTTTTTGTATCTTTTTTTGGTCATTTTGTGTCTTTTTTTTGGTCATTTTGTGTCTTTTTTGTGTCTTTCTTAGTTATTTTGTGTCTTTTTTGGTCATTTTATATATTCTTTTGGTCCTTTAGTCCAACACAAAATGTGATTTTAAATCTGTTTTTCTTATCTTAAAAGTGCAGTGTAAAAATGCACAAAATTACTTCTTGCAATTAATGTTGGTCTGCCATTCTTGCACTGAAAAAAAAAAAGAAATAACAGTAAGTGGTTATTTTTATTTGCTTCAAACCTTTTGTATTCCTATTTATACTGTTAAACATGCATTTGAGCATGATAAATGTTCAGTTACTGCACTGTTAACATATTTAAAATTACAGTTTCATCATATCTGGTTAAGTGCACGGTCCTATATGTGGCCCTGTGGTAGTGTCCATGAAAAATTGTGGCCCCCTCCAGCATTTAAGTTGCCCATCCCTGACATAGGTAGTTAATTTACACTACAACATGCTTGTCATTTTTAATAGCTCTTTGTAAAGAGCAAAAAAATCTGTGAATGAATGTGAGCATGTCCACCCTGCCAGGTTGCCAGGTTGTCAGCCAAAACAGCTTTTCAGAGCTGTGGAAACACAGAGCACACAGGCATTGTCTGTCTGTCCCATTGATAAAAACCCCAGAATGCTGACTCTGCTGAACTGCGGCCAGTCTAACAGCATCTAAGTCTGATCTGCAGCAGCTAGTAACCCCAAACCCCTTACAGCCTGCCCGAACTGCCCCTAAAACAGCCCCAACCCCGGCTGGCCGGCCCAGTTGCTCTTGGCCTGTGGGTGCATGGAGCGGCTAAGCCTCTCTGCTGGCTGGCCAAAGCCCTGTTGGATTAGACTAATGCAGGTGGCGGAAAGCCACTGGGGGTGAAACAACAGGCATGGGAAGTGACCCTTATCTTTATATTAGAATTCACGGATAACTACAAATTATGTCTTTAATTACATTAGATTGTAGGTGTTCACATCAATGTAGTTTACATACATTTATGGTAAAAGGCTTCTCTAGGTTGTGTATGCTGCGACAAGATTTTGTGTTTTTTTTTTTTTTATGAATTATTTATGTTTAAATTAGGGCCGGGACTCGATAAAAAAATTAATCTAATTAATTAGAGGCTTTGTAATTAATTAATCGAAATTAATTGCAATTAATTGCATTTTAATCACATATAAATATTTGACCTGAGAACAGTGAGAAGTAATTTTTTTCACATGGATTTTTAGTATACCATTGAATAATGACTGAATACATAAGCTTAAGCAACAAAAATATTGTTGATTTTTGTTCAAGTCCAACAGACCAGTGCAATTTTTGCTATTAAGTGTAGCAATAGCAATAGCGTTTGCTATATGTTTTACATTGAGGTGATACTTGAGGCTGGATGTGCTGCGGTGATATGTGAATTCCTTGTTGCATAGCAACACAACCATGCTCATATCGACGCTTCCATCCGTTGGTTTTTTGTAACAAAATGTCCCATCATCCTCGGGGCCAACCAAAACGCTCTCATCAGCTTCTTCCTTCATGTTCACTGTGGTTTGTTGTTGTCTGAACTCATGAACGCTAGTTGGTGCTCCAGTATAATCGGTCCGCCTGAAACTCATCCAGTGAGAAACGTTCCGCGGTGCAAAAATAAGTGTGATTAAAATGTGTCCATTTTTTTAACGGGTTTATTTTTGTGTAATTAATTACCGGTAATCTTAATTAACACGTTAAAGTCCCGTCCCTAGTTTAAATGTGTCTTTTCATTTGTTTATGGGGATTTGAAACAGCACCTCTCTGGAAGTTCCACAACTTATCAGCTATTGGTCAGATAATACCCAATGGGGTCTGAGATTGCCTTTCAGCCAAGGGGGTTCGCCCTTTATTGCACTCCACACAGAAACGGCAAACCTTAGATAAAAATTTACAGTGAAATCTGAACAATATACTACTGTATTCATGCCATACAGTGTCACACTGTATATTGCAATGCAATCTGGGAGAAAAAATGTTTGATTACACCACTTTAAGAGAATATTCTTTAGTCATCTTTCCTAGAGGAAGCATGTATAGTGTGAATTAAAGTGGTACAAGCACATAACCTTGCAGAACACCATGACCAACATTACCATGACATGTTATACTGTATATTGCGAAAAATAAGTGATTACGGTATTTTAGGAGTATGACAATATTTACAGGTATTTACTGTAAATTTACACTGAAAAGTTTTACAGTGTACTGTAAATATTCAGGAATTTACTGACAAAACATTATGTTGTAAATTTACAAGAATACAGTAATATACTGCAAATATATTTCTAGTAATACACTCTATATTTATGTAATGCAGTGTAGAATATACAGTACTTGCTGCTGCTAGTTAATTACTGTAAATTTACACAGGATACACTGAGACAAGATGTTGTGTTTTTTAATCAATAAATTAATGTGTTTACATTTAATTTGTCATTTATTTATGCAGACATGGAACATTAATCCCAGATTCTATCAGCTGTCTGTCAGGTGATAGACACTGGGTTCCCAGATTGCCTTTCAACCAAAGGGTCACAATGATTAGTCAATACTACTCGGACTACAACCGGAAACCAGAATGTGCCATTGCCTACAGAATCTGCACTGTAAAGAATTTACTGTGCTTTTTACAGTAACTTATTGGCAGCAATAAACAAGTAAATTACTCTAATTATTTTTTACTGTAGAACTACTGTATTTTTATTTACAGTACTGGTTTCTTTACTGTAAAATAAACAATTAAACACTGATCTTTTTAGTTGTGTTTACAGTGCTGATTTGTTTACTGTAGGAATAAAAAACAGGTTAAACACTGATTTTTAATGGTACTGTATATGGCAATATGGCACAGTAAACAATGCTGTTAATTTGATTATAATTTCATCATTATTTTTTTTATAGAAATAACTAGTAATTGCAAGTAATTACTCTATACACTAAAGAAAATAATATTAATACATTTACTGTTTTACAATTGATTTCTTTACTGTGTTTTGTATTAAAAACTTTAAGTGTATTTAACACTTTAAGTTAATTATTTAAACAGCATTTGTATGGGAGTGATTCTGATCAAAATTATGATAGAAATGGAAAAATAAAGTAATCTACTTAACTTTTCATACTGTCTACTGTGTTTTTTTCTACAGTAATGTTTTAACTGCTCTGATTTTGTCACAAGGACCGATTTTTATTGTAAATTATACGGCACTATACTGTAAAAAAAAAATTAAACACTGTGAATAATACAGTAAATAACTTTAGATTTCACAATGATTATTTACAGTGTGCATTCATATGTGAAGATTAGATCTGTGGTGGTGGATGAGCCGGAGATGGTGCATGAGGATGAACAGCACCAACTAGATTTACTGTCACTTGGGCTAACTTCAATACATTGCACTGGCAAACTCCTTGATAGGGTCTGGACCACAGGTATTCAGGTCCTTCACCACTTGGGAGTGAATGACAAATAACCTTTTCTTACAGTTATTTCGGTATGAGGACATGTTGGTTGAAAAACAAATGAGCCTGAATAAATCAATGAATGAAATAAATATCAAAGGGTCTGCAGCAAGAGGACATCCTATTGGTTCTCTTTAACTCTATGGAGTTTTGGGCTATTTTGTCCATGTCTGAATCCTTTCCATCCTGCCTGTATACACCACTTAAAAAATGTTTAAATGTCATGTTGGTATATTTTTTTCAGCACAACCTCACCTATATGACCTAATAATAATTGATTTTTTTATTTATTTTGTGTCTTTGTAAGTCATTTTTGTGTCTTTTTTGGTCATTTTGTGTCTTCTGTTGTGTCTCTTTTAGTTATTTTGTGTCTTTTTTTGGTCATTTTGTGTCTTTTTGTAGTCATTTTGTGTCTTTTTTTAGTCCTTTTGTGTCTCTCTTAGTCATTTTGTGTCTTTTTTTGGTCATTTTGTGTCTTTTTTTGGGTCATTTTGTGTCTTTTTTTAGTCCTTTAGTCCAACATAAAATGTGTTTTTGAATCTTTTGTTTACTTTCGAAACACTATCATGCTCAATAAAGAATTTGAAATGTTGCAAATGTGAACAAAGGTTGCAAATATAACATATAAGAGGGTTACATCCAGTTCTATCATTTTATGCTAAATATATTTGAGCTTGTCTTGGTATATCATCATCAAACTGAAACTGGCCTCGTTGAGTTTACAGCCAGAACTTTAGAGGTAAATTTACAGTAGGGCTCCACGCTGCTTTGTTTTCTAGTCTGGATGGAGTCAAGAAGTCTGGATTTGGAGCTTTTGAAGACTCCAGAGGGTTAATTTTCCCATTTAGAATAATAGTCATGATTTATATCTAAACCCTTACATTATGTTAGTTGTATGTCCGTGTGTTTTCATCTCTGCTGTTGTTGCTCCATTGACTCTGCCCAGCATTGTTTCTAAATCTACCCTCCATCCAACCACACAGGCGGAACAATACAGCAGCATTATGTCACTGACTGACTGACAGGAGAGATATCTGTTTGATTCATTATCACTCAGGTAAAATCATTTGTGTCTTTAGTTTGCTTCCTGACCTCATTGTCTGTGTCATGCCCTCCTCCTCCCTCCTCTCCGTCCACCATGTTTGTTTTGGCAGCCCTGGGTGTCTGCTGTGTGGATGGCATTGGGTCGCACCAGGGTCTGGACCCAGCGGTGCCCCCCCATCCTCAGCCTCTGATTCTGCTGACGCGGCCCAACCCACCATGAGATAATGCCATTCCAGAGGGATCGTGGCTAAAGCCTCTCTTTCTGGCTCTCAGGTATATAAAGAGGAGGCAGCTGTGGAGCAGAGGAAAAAGCATTCTGGAAACATTCTTCACTCACTGCTTTTCATCTGTTCTCTTCATCTTGCCTCACCTCCCTTCCTCCACCTGCTGGACTCTGAGCTGAGCAGCTACATCTGCCAACCTGAGCCACGCCAAGCCGAGCTACACCAAACTGTCTCCAGTCACTATGGATATTGCCATCCAGCACCCTTGGTTCAGACGTGCCATGGGCTCCGTCTACCCTGCCCGACTCTTTGACCAGTTTTTTGGACAGGGCATGTTTGACTACGACTTCCTCCCATATACCACCTCCACCATCAGCCCCTATTACAGACAGTCACTGTTCCGCAACTTTTTGGATTCTTCCAACTCTGGCACCTCTGAGGTAACAAGATCAGGACATGATGGCGCCATTATGGAGAAATATGTAGAAAAATGTGTATGTTTATATGACATGGATTGTGTTCATCTGCCTCCAAACGGAAAATTCTATAGTGACTAAAAGGCATTTTCGCTCACTTTAATAGTTTAGATTTGAAACTCTTTCCCATCAAACGTCCTGCTCTGTGTTTCGCTATTCCATGTCTTTGCACTTATAATTGCAATCCTGATTGTGATCGTGTTTTGCTTGTGTGTGTCCCACAGGTGAGGTCTGACAGGGATAAGTACACAGTCTACCTGGACGTCAAGCACTTCTCTCCTGACGAGCTCAATGTGAAAGTCACCGATGACTACGTGGAGATCCAGGGAAAGCATGGAGAAAGACAGGTATGCACACATTACTTTGACTAATACATAATATATTTTATTTGGGTTCATTTTCCACCAATTGATCCAAAAAACAGTGGCGGACTCAGACTGTTTGAAGGGCAGGGGCGAAAAAATAAAAAGGGCACATTCTGCACAACATGGGGCCCCACCAGCAGCAAAAAGCTAAGATGCATCATGTATAGTGAAATATTAGCATTAAGTTAAGGGAGATCCACATAACAGTAATTAATGATATGGTACTGACAATTAAAACCATCAAACTGAACCATCTAGGGGGGTCTGGGGGCATGCCCCCCTGGGAGAAAATTTGTAAATTTTTAGGTAAAATGTATCAATCTTGTGCACTTTGAGAGCTAAATGAGTGCAAAAACCTCACATAACGTTTTTCACAGTTGGGTGATACTGTATTATAGAATTTCTAGAGGGCACATCATCATAATTTATTGTATGAAGGGGCAACCTAGAGCAGTGATTCCCAACAGGGGGGGCCCGACCCCCCCCCCCCCCCAGGGGTGCCCCAAAGATCCATGGGGGGTCGCGAAGCCCTCTTGATTTTAAGGGATGTAATAAATCTAATCTGTTAAATATAGATGAGTCAGCATTAATTCATTTGTGGGACAAAAACAACTAAATAAGGGCTACATTAAACGTTTATTCATTTATTTAAATAGAAAAATCACTTTAGAAAAGTATAAAAATAAAGGCTATATCGCGAGAATAAGGACATGTGTAACATCCCTCCTGCAGTATACACAGGTAACCTCGCCTAGTGGTAACCTCACCTAGCGGTAACCTCACCTAGTGGTAACCTCACCTAGTGGTAACCTCACCTAGAGGTAACCTCACCTAGCGGTAACCTCACCTAGTGGTAACCTCACCTAGTGGTAACCTCACCTAGCGGTAACCTCACCTAGTGGTAACCTCACCTAGCGGTAACCTCACCTAGTGGTAACCTCACCTAGCGGTAACCTCACCTAACAACAGAAACAGAGAACTAATGGAAAAATGGCGAAGCATCAGGGAGAAGAAAATGCTGAATATCTCAAAAAGAAAAAGAGAGGGTACCATGAAAGTCACATTGAGTTCGGATTCATAGAGGCAATGGACAATGGGGGGTCGCCAAAGTTTACAATGGTAAAAATGTGGGTCCCTCAAGAAAAAGGTTAGGAACAACTGTCCCACACACACAGCGCCCTCTGCTGGAGGAAAAGTCCAATTAAATGCTTCTATAAAGATTAGCTGAAAAAATGTATTTGATCCTCTAGTTATTTTATGTGATGGAAGGGGGGGGTTAGGTTTATTTGCACAGTTAGAATTTAGGGCCGCAACTAACGATTATTTTCATTATCAATTATTTAAACGATTCATCGATTAGTTGTTTGGTCAATAACATCAAACCAAACCACAAGATGACGTCCTCAAATCTCTTGTTTTGTCTACAAACCAAAGATATATTAAATCTATTGTCATAAAGGAACAAAGAAACCAGAAATATTCACATTGAAGAAGCTGAAATCAGAGAATTTGGACTTAAAAAAAACTGCTCAAACCAATTATTTGATTATCAAAATAGTTGACGATTCATTTAATAATTGATTATTGTTCGATTAATTGTTGCAGCTCTATTAGAATTACATAAAATGACAAAGATAACATATAGTGTAAAGTGCAGGGAGAGGCAGAAAACCCAGATGGGGTTTTTTAAAGCCTCCACCTAAAACTTCATAGTTATAAGAAAGTGATAAACTGACAATAGATAAAAACATATGTATAACATTAACAACAAGTTATGACAATAACAAAAATGATATAAAATCAAAAATAAACATGATACAAAAGTGTATTTGTGAGTGAATTAGAATTTTAAAACAGCAGTTAAATGAGCTTTTAGACATCAACATTTCATAAAGATGGAGTTCTTTGCCAGATCGGAAAAGGTTTTCCATCATTTAGTCCCTAAATTGAACAATAAATTGACCTCTGCATGTCAGAAATCTTGGAGGATGAAGATCTAAAGATTGATGCGTTGAAAAAGAATGAACTTGAGAATTAAATTTAAAATAAGTCGGTAACACCTTACAATAACCAACTAAGCGATGTTTATAGATGGTTTATAGAAGAATTATTACCCATTTACAAAATGCTACACATGCCCACTTTATGCTAATCCCACGCAATTTTGGGCAAAAAAACCACACATTGTTATTCTCATTCAGCACAAATGTGTTATTTTCGCCTTCTGTATTTGAATATTTCTCTATCCTGGTCGAGAAATATGCATTATGAAATAAATAAATTGCGTAAAATATAATAACAAACCAACAATTTGTGAAATAATTGTTGTTGGAAATATTAAAACTCAACTCATTCATTCATAGTAACTGGATATATTTTATTCCTGGATATATTAGGGTCCCTTAACAGTGTTGGAATTGCATAAATTGGGTATGACTGGAAAGCTGAAACTTTAGTGGATTTAATTTACCAACTTTTATTAAAGGAATGGTGATGTTAGTCTCTCTAAATACACTCAAATTAATCTTCAGGTTCCCATCTTTTAGGTGAGGTACAACTTCTATCTACCTTGACCTGCTACACTGTAAAAAAATGTCTGTAGATTTTACGGTGAAAAACTTTCTTTTTTTGAAATACATTACTCCACTGTAAAATACACTGGCACCATGTTTGTAGCAAAAATATACTGTAATATATGTACAAGCCATCATTTTTGCATTTATTTAAAAAAACAAAACTTTTTCTCACTGTTAAATGTACTAAACACCATATCTCACCATAACAGAAATATACTGTAATATTTAATGGTAAAATCTTTAATTTATGCACCATTTATGTTTTCTTGTCAATTATATGGCAGAACAGCGTTTCTTTTGATGGAAAAACTTTTTATTTTTTATGGTAAAAAACGGAATAAAATGGCAGTCTTAAATGGGAATTTAACAGTTCTAATATCATTTTACGGTAATATTACAAAAAAGTTGCACCGTATTTATTATGGTAAAGTTCTGGCATTTTTTACAGTGTATCCCCCAAAAAAATCCACCGCAATGGTAAGGGGTCACCAGCTCACTGAGAAAACTCATCAAGATCAGATATTGTTGGACAAAACATTTGAAATATTCTGCAGGAGATGCTTATATTGCAGTTATCCAAGCTCACTGTCTGTATTGTATTGTTGAATTCTTTGTTTTTTTAAAAACAACAGTGAGTTTTGGCATCGTTTGTTGCCATCTGCTCACCAAAAACTGGCATTTTAATGCTCATGTGCAAAAAAGTAACAATAATGGACAAACATTTGTATTTTACTAAGAAACGTCCCTCTTTTGTGGCCACTGCAGGTTATTAATTAAGAAAAGTACTGAAAACGTCTTCTTTTAAAGAGTTATTCTGGTTTTATTGACTTTATTTACCATCAAATCACATGTTCAGGTGGAATTTCTGTTCACTCGCAAATTGGACATTATAATGCTGGTGTGTGTGCCAGAAAAATAACATTCAAAGAAGAACATAAACTTTAAACGTTAACACATATAACACTCACTGATTCAGCATATAAATAATCCTCAGTGAAATTATTTTATTAAAAATATGTCAGGGAATTTTTGTTTTGTTTTGTTTTATTGGCTTTATTTGTCATCAACTCACACAACAAAATCAGTTGTTGTGGCTGTTTATTCTGTCCTACAAAGTCTAACTGCAGTAACTACATTTTTGGATGAAATTGAGTCATGACTAAAAATTAACTCCTTGATGTCAGTTTTATCGTGTGCACGCTTACATGTATCTGTAACTGTAATTACATAAAATGACCTGTGTGTGTGTGCGTGTATCTGTAACTGTAATCACATCAAAGCATCAAAGGCTTTGCGGTCAACCAATCAGAGCAGAGCAATCAACAGAATTAACAGCCGTGGAATCTTCTATCACAGTGACAGCAGCCAGAGGTGGACAGACTGGAATTTCTGGCCTTGAACAGAAAGCATTTTTGGCAAAACCATAATACCTATCATTGATCCGACTTCACTTTGAGCGTCCTGACTTCTTTCTGAACAGCTACATATGTTTTTTTTTAAGAAAAATGAAAAAATAGCTTTGTTAGAGCGATCTAAAAAAAACTGTTACATCTCCATTTTTCAGAAATCATCCTGCGTTTTTAATATGGGAGCCAATGAGGCTTATGGTGCGTGTTGGTGGCACATCTGTGCCACCAACTATAACCAAACTATAACTCTGACAGCTTTACCAGAGGATTGTGAGTGAGAAGACAAATTTTCCTACGTTTCTATATATAAATTATTTCTGTAGAGTGGAATTCGCGGCTTGGAGCGCAGTTTTCAAATTTATTTTTTGACAATTTTTCTCTCCCTCTCCACTCTGGCGATGACATGACCTTTTTTTCATTTTTTTTTTTTTCATTCATTACCATTAACCGATTATCCGCAATCGGGTCGCGGGGGGCTGGAGCCGATCCCAGCTGTCATTGGGCGAGAGGCGGGGTACACCCTGGACAGGTCGCCAGACTATCGCAGAGCTAACACATAGAGACAGACAATCACACTCTCAGTCACACCTACGGGCAATTTAGAGTCACCAATTAAACCTAAGTGCATGTTTGTGGGAGGAAGCCGGAGAACCCGGTGAGAACCCACGCTGACACGAGGAGAACATGCAAACTCCACACAGAAGAGCCGCAGGCCCCATGACATGACCTATCACAACGAAATTAAAACTAATGAAAAATCCAAAACTATTACAACCTTGTTACTCACCCTGCCACTGCTTCTTTGTTGTTTCCAGGACGACCACGGTTACATCTCTCGTGAGTTTCACCGCCGCTACCGCCTCCCCTCCAGCGTGGACCAGTCATCAATCACCTGCACCCTGTCAGCTGACGGCCTGCTGACTCTGACCGGGCCAAAGGTCTCCGGGGGAAGTGAATCCGGCCGCAGCGATCGCAGCATCCCTGTCACCCGTGACGACAAGCCCAACGCCGCTGCGTCCTCCTAGAGGCCCAGTGGTGGCTGACCAGGTTGACCCGTATCGACTGGGATGGGGAGCACAGAATCTCTCCTCCACCCCTTCTTCTCCTTTTCCCTTCGAGGATATCTGTGTCCTCCTCCCTCACTTTCTCCTCTGTTCATTCTTCTTGGCACTCTTACAGTATTATTAGTATCATTGTTTTGAGCTTAACAAAAATCTCCCCTGAGGATGGTTAAGTGAAGGGCAGCTGGAGTTTTTAAGGAGAAAACTCATAAGGACGGGACATTCACACTCTGCTGATTGTTGTTGCTGTGTGTCAGAGCGAGCCCTCTGGCGGTACAGATGGTTGGGGTTAAGCTTGGAGGTAAATGTCACACGTCTTGTCCCATATTTTCCATCGGTGAAGTTCTCTGAGGCCCTGGCTGCTTCCATTCTTGTGCTGACTCTTTGAACCCTCTCCTCTCTTGTCTGAAATATATCCTGTACTGTAGTCTAGGCCTTGTTTAATGGTCCATACTAAAGAAACATACAATAAAGCTATATAATTAACAAAAGGCAACTACTGTGTGGATTTATTCTTTACTCTTTATGGTTTTATTTTCAGAAATGTATAATGTGCTTTATGCAAACCAAGGTTATAATAGTTTTGGATTTTTCATTAGTTTTAGTTTGCTAGTTTTAATTAGTTTTTATTTTTGGGAAAAATGCTTAGTTTTTATTAGTTTTAGTGTTAGTTTTAGTTTTTTTGTAATGGGGTATTTGTTGGGTTCCAGATTTAAAAAAAGTCACAATAAATGTTGCCTTTATTTCCTTTTATTATCCATCTCAGCCCCAATACATTTATTAAGTTATAAAACCAAATAGATGATATAGATTTCATATCAACCAAAAATCTCGTTTTTATTTTTATTTCAGTAAACAAAAATGTTTTTTCAATTCTAGTTTTCGCTATTTCGATTATGGTTGACTTGAATGTAGTCCAGTATAAATTCAGTGGTGGAAAAAGACACAAAATGTAGCATAACTGTATCCCAAATCGGACACCCTATGGCTAAGATTCTATCAAAATTTCACATTAACTACTAATATAAATGATTGTGTTATGCTTCCAATTAATTAAATGGTGTGAAACTAAAGTCTAACTTCTTATCTTTCGAACCATATATCGTGTTAACCGTTTACGTTCGCCTCGGGTTTACCAGAGTCGGCTAAAGGATGCCAACGCCAGTAAATAAGACATGCGCTAACTGTATCCCAAATCGGACACCATTCGACTAAGATTCTATCAAAATTTCACATTAACTACCAATACAAATGATTGTGTTATGCTTCCAATTAATTAAATGGTGTGAAACTAAAGTCTATCTTCTTATCTTTCGAACCGTATATCGTTTTAACCGTGTATGTTAGCCTCGGGTTTACCAGAGTCGGCTAAAGGGCGATAACGCCAGTAAATTAGCTGTGCACTAACTGTATCCCAAATCGGACACTTGGGTCTCCTCGCTGTAAAACAATTAAATAATAAAACAATGGAGGCTGCTGAGTTTTTCGGGGGAAATTGGTTGTTTCTGGGTAAACCAAATATATAACACAGTTATCAACACACCAGGGGCCGGATTCACAAAGCCTTCTTAAGAAAAGAAATGCTTCTTAAAAAAAATATGTCCTTAATGAAAAAACAACATAGAAATAGATGGGTAGAGTTTTTTTAATCAATAATAAAACAAGCCTTGTATTTAATTATATATTTTTAAATAATAATAATAGCTAACTATCATTATAAGAGTGATAAAAGGTGTATAAAAAGTGTTGAGTGTAAAAAATGAAGGATAAATACATTGTAAATAAATATGTAATAAACATAGATAGTGCATATGCTTCTGTTGCAAAATGGTAAATATATACCAATATACCATACTACGCTCTACATGGATTATAAAGGAATCAGATGCATGGAATATAACAAATATCATTGTATCAACATGAGAAAAAAGGTAGAATATGTCTATGAAAATAGAGAGACAGTGCTCTGAAATTGTGGAAACATTATATTTAATGTGTCTTGTAGAAAACTGTATTCACATTTATTGGGTAACAACCATTAGAACACAAAGTGAAGGCTCAACAGCCAACAAAAGCTTTTAAAGTTTAGATATAAAAGGCTTAATAAAAGTTTAATATAAAGGTTTAACTTTGATGAAAATGAACACAGAAGGAAGACTGGACTGAAGATACTGAATCCACATCAGAGGCTGCTCTGTTTACAGCCCCGACCCTGGAAACACACACACTTCACTGTTTACATCAATAAACAAAGAAACCAAAAATCACTTTGGATGTAAATTTACAGTGAAATCTGAACAGTGTTCTACTGTATTGATGTCATAGAGTGTTATAAAAAATATGTGATTACAGCACTTTTATTGACAGGAATTTACTGTAAATTAAAAATGAAAACTATTACAGTGTCTGTTTAGTTTATTGTTCGATGACCTGAACAACTAGTTTGGAGTAGGGCTGGGCGATATATTAATATAAAAAAATATATGGATATATTTTTAAATGTGATATGGAATTAGACCACATCACATATATCGATATAGTTCATTTTTTTCCTTTCTTTATATAGAAATGCTGCCCTTACTAGGGTTTGTCATATTTAGTTGTTTTAGTTCGTTATTCTTTTCTCATACAAATAAATTTATTTCAGAAAAAGATTGGCCTATTTTATTTCATAGGCTATTTTTATTTAAGATATTTTTTATTTAAATGTGCATTTTATGGAGCTTTGATTTTAAAGAAGGTTCTCCTGTTGTTTTTATTTATGTTCACCTAAATTAAAAGTTTCAATAAAACTACTTGTGACATGTCATATTTGGCTTTGACTGAACATTTGCTCTCACTCTCAAAATATCGGGATATATATCGTATATCAATATTCAGCCTAAATATATCGGGATATGACTTTTGGTCCATATCGCCCAGCCCTAGTTTGGAGCCAATTCTATTTATGTTTTTGTACTTTGCTGATCCTGCTGCCCCCGCGGTTCGGCCCTGGGTGAGTGGATGAAAATGGATGAATGTTTTTGAGCCACCATTTTTATTGCATTTCAATGCTTTTAATTACAATGTTAGAAAGCAAAATGTACTTAAAGTACTAAAATACAATACATGATATTATTAGATCATAATGCATTAATGTCACTTTGATGTTGCAGCTGGTAACTGTGGACCTGATATTAATATTAGTAATATATTTATTTTATGCATTGCTTTAAATGTTGCTGAATTAACCCTTAGGACCAATAAAATGATAGATGTGTATTTTGTATTGTTAATAGTGGAGTAAAAAGTACAATCATAATCTCTGAGATGTGAAAAAATAGAAAGAATGAAAGAAGACTTGTGACTTGTTGTGAGTATGTCACCTGTTGGAGGGCCTGCAGGTCCTCTAGAGTCTGCTGGGCAGCCAGTCTCAGGCTGGGCTGAACACTGGAGGTAAGCAGGCTGACACGAGCCTGGAAGTCTGGATGGAGCAGAGGAGAACCCTGCAGGAGGAGCGCCTCCTCCTCCTCTAACATCACCGACTGCAGGAGACGCAGAGAGTGAAGACACACCTCCCAGTCTCCGTCTGCCACACAAACACAAACCAGAGTGTGAAAACTGCTTTTCATTCATCATAATAACGTCAACTGTTGTATAATAAATTAATTAAATCTCAATGTGGCATGGCAGTTGTCGCACCTGTTTTGCGGCAGGTGCTTGGGAGGGAAATTTTTAGATCCCAATCATCCAACAGGTAAGAAATAGGGACAAGTGATTGGCTTAGCCTGATATTTTAACCCCAACCTCACTCCTCATGCTGAAAAACAGCCAACCCACCACCATCCCGTAGCTGGGCTCTAGCATCTACTACTTGAAAGAGATTAAAACCAGGCGGCAACCTCCAGGTCTGAGCAGGGAGGCAAACCAGGAAGTGCCCTAAGCTGCATTCTACCGGAAATTCCAGGAGAGGGCGCTAAGTGTGGCTGCAAAAACATTTTTGACCATTCATTTCAATGCAAAATTAGAAAACTTCTCACTAGATTTATTACCTTAGAAAAATTTTTAGGACAACACTATGGTCTCAGTCACTAGTAAAAAAAATCTTCTTCGAGACAATCTGATGTTAATAGCGAAAATAATGGCCCCATTTAGAAGAAAATAGAAGATAAAGAATCGTATGATTTGAGGCGTGGCTACCTTTGATTGACAGGTCACGAACAAAGTGAGCCATTATCAGGAGAGAAGCAGAACAATGCGTATCCACGGCAACGTGTCAATTAAGTTATATATAAAGTTATAAAGATATAAAAAAGGACGTTTAGCTGTTTGGTCTCATAACTTTGACCCTTTCACTGTATTTTCACTTAATGACAGTTTATTTGAACGTTTTGTTCAGTAAAAATGTCTTGTTGAGCATTTGGTTGGACTAACAGACACTCCAAGGAGTCGCTGTTCAGTTTTCTTAAGTCAGTAACGTACATTTTGTTTTTGTTTTTTGCTAGCCAAAACTAACATCCCAGTAAATGCTCCAGCTTATGCAATGCCAGTTTTTGTTTGATGATGATCGGCCAAGTAAAACCAGAGATAAGGTCAAATATATTTAGTATAAAAATATAGAACTAGATGTTATCCTCATTTTACCTGTTATGTTATATTTGCAACCTTTGTTCACATTTACAACATCTGAAATGTATCAATGAGCATGATTGTGTTTTTAAAGAAAGATTTGAATGTTTTCTATTTGTTTTTGGGGGTTCAAAATGTTGATCCAAAATTAAAAAAATGTTTTTCCCAGTAGGATTCATAATAAAAATGGCTGTACATATTTGTATTTGTATTTTTTGATGTATCAGATTTAGTCATATTTGTTACCGTCCAGCAGGGTCCAGACGAGAGGCAGGAGTCCTGTGTTCTCACTGATACACTTGAGTCCTTTAACACTGATGCTGACGTTATACAGAGCCATCAGCATCAACCTGCAGCAGAATAAACCAGTGAGTACAGCAGAAGAACAGCACTGACACTTACTGGTAGGGCTGGGCCAAAAGTCATATCCCGATATATTTAGGCTGAATATCGAAATACAATATATATCCTGATATTTTTATGACAAAGTGAGAACAAATGTTTAGTCAAAGCCAAATATGACAAGTAGTTTTATTGAAACCGTTTATTTAAGTGAACATAAATACTGTATAACAACAGGAGTACCTTTTTTTAAAAATCTTAAATAAAAATAGCCTATGAAATAAAATAGGCCAATCTTTTTCTGAAATAAATATATTTATATGAGAAAAGAATAACGAACATTACAAAAGAACTAAATATGAAAAACTCGAGTAAGGGCAGCATTTATATAAAAAGGAAAAAAAAGTGAACTACATCGATATATGCGATATGGTCTAATTCCATATCGCAATAAAAAATATATTGATATATTTTTTATATCAATATATCGCCCAGCCCTACTTACTGGTAACATCAGACACTAAAAAACTACCTACAAGTGAAGTTTACCCCCTGAACCCAAACATTTGCCCAGCGATTCACTGGATCATCAGTTACCAACGTTTCTGTTAGAAAAAGTAACCAAAATGAAGCTTAAAGTTGCAACATTTCTGTCAAAATCACATCATCATTTAAAACAATGCCAAAAATGCACAGGAGGAACAAGATCCTGTAAAAACATTAAATTCTGCTTTAATGCCTTAACACTGGAAGAAGGCCATTATCTGTGATCGAGCCCTGACATGGATCAGATGATCAGATCAGTTTCCTTTATGTTACATGTTGGTTAAGTACATTTCTCTATTTCAGGCCATGTTCATACTAATGGTGATGTTCATTAATTGTCAAGTGCAAATATGGTTTAACCCTAAAAAAAATCTAACAAAAGGGTTCTCAGTGGTTTACAGTAGTATCAGATCTACTTAAAAATATACTAAAAGTTACTCATTTCTGACTCCAAAAAATGCCCCATTTTCAAAATGGCGACCACCAGGTCTTTAAAATGACCATTACTCCTTTTAGTCAGGAGGCGGAGCTAAATAAAGGGGACACGTCGGACAAAAGCACCACATTTTTTCCACATGCTCTATCACTATAAGTTTAATTTTTGATGGGAGCCACTTCATCAAGATTGTGGATCGGAGATGGCACCCATATAAAATCTATGAGAACCAATATATCTTCCAAGCCACTCAGAAGGTCAATGCTGGTGTCAAAATCTACATTTTCTGGGCCAAAGAATCATTTAAAGCTATTGAGAATATCACTAGAGTATTATTTGATCAAATAGAGATGTTCATTTTGGCCATGTATTTACGTAATTTCCAACTCAATATTATAGCTCATATAGTACATGTATTCTGAAAAATGAATAACATGCATAAATTTAATTGAACTTTATTGGCTTCACTCATATATATATATATATATATATATATATATATATATCATATTACATTTACAACCACAAAAATGTGATCAGTTCTAGTGTGACTTCCTGCATGAGCATCTTCACCACAGACACTTTACAGTTTCCCTTCACTAATTACACATTTCTCCTTTCTCATATCAAACTAAAATATCTCTTTGCCTAGTGTTGGTGCTTCCTGCCCATCTATAAAATGACTCCTTTCTACTGGTCAGATTTTGGTCAACTTTTAGTTTGTTATTAAGGACATCTAATACTACAAAAAACAGCTGACAACCAGGAATTATTACATGGCATATAAAATTGCCAACAATAAAACTATGAGCGGTTAAGGTTTGGTATTTTACCAAAGCTCCACTTACACTTTCAGTTTGGGGAAGACACCCGGCTTCATCAGCTCCAAGAGCTTCATCAGAGTGTCCAACAGGACGTGAGCTGAGCTGGAGAGGAAGTCCCGCCCACAGCTCACTGCTGCTATGTCTGATTGATGGGAAACAAAGACAAGGCAGGTGATTGGGGGTAACACTGGTTTGGAGTCACATTGTCATTTTATGGCTGTTTACACAGATCAGAGAGGATTTCTAATTTATCAAAGAAATTAGCTTGTGCTTTTTCTTGTTTTTAATGATGTACATCATGGGTCTCAAACTCGCAGCCCGCAGGCCAATTGCGGCCCTCGTGACGATATTTTGTGGCCCCCACCTTGATATGAAAGTTTAATGTGAGTTTTATATGAATGGCACTTTACCGTGTTGTGTGTGGAAGGTCCCTTTAATTACTTTCTTGGGTAATTTTGTGTCTTTTTTGGGTAATTTTGTGTCTTTTTTTTTTATAATTTTGTGTCTTTTTTGGTAATGTTGTGTCCTTTGGTAATTTTGTGTCTCTTTTTGGTCTTCTTGTGTCTTTCTTGGGTAATTTAGTTTTTTTCTGTAATTTAGTGTCTTTTTTTTGTAATTTAGTGTCTTTTTTGGGTCATTTTGTGTCTTTTTTGTAATTTTCTGTCTTTTTTGGGTCATTTTCGGTCTTTTTTTTTTAATTTTCTGTCTTTTTTGGCCATTTTGATACTGCCTCCTGCGGCCCCCAAGTAACCTGATGTACAGTATGTCATAATAACTGTACAAAAGACATTTGCTCCCACTTCTAGCCACGATTGTGCTGATTCCATAGAGCTGCAGGACTTATACTGCCCTACAAAGTCTAACTGCAGTAACTAGCAAAGGGTAAAACTGAGAAAAACTGCTTTTAAGTTTTCTAACTGGCCAGCCAAATGGGTTATAGGTCGCTAAGTGATATGACACTTATTTCTACAAGTATTGATGATGTAATATTAATGCTCAAAAATCATGAAGATTTACTTGACCTTTGACCCCAAAAATGTAGTTACTGCACTCTGGTATTGCATTACTATTAGAACCTTTTACAGCAATGCAAAAACAGAGAGCAGTAACTACAATGTTGTCGTCTTCTTTCAGCTTTTTTGTTTTTGTTATTAGTGTATTTAAAAGTGTTCAACAACTCTATTGAAAAAATTGTGTATTTTAGACTTAATATAATTTTATCTCACTTTTTTTACTTTATCATCTAGATAATAATTTCCCTATCAAATAAAATTATAATTTCTATTATTCTTGTCTTCACTATTCAACACAATGAAGAAATACAAGGCTACACTGCTTTTGTTTTATGTTTAAATTCTTAAATATCTCCAAATCAGACGGTGGTAAGTGAACTTACTGCGGTCTGCTTTGGTTTTGAGTTGGATTTTGTTACTGCAATTTTTATGTCATTATTTCTCCGAAATAATGCAAAATTGAAATCTAAAACTTTGTCACAAGATAAAACAGACATCAAGGAGTTCATTTTTAACTATAACTCAATTTTGACCAAAAATGTAGTTTCTGCAGTTAGACTTTGCGGGACAGAATTGATTGCAGTGAAATATGAGGCCACACTGAGTAAAATGTATAAATAGTAAAAAACAAACAAAAAAACAAACAACAACATGCAGACTTTGGCTGTATCCAAATGTCAAGGATCCTTCCTTCAGAGTCGGGTCCTCCAGAGACGAGGTCAGAGTCCTTCCTTTCACTGGTGTAACGGACAATTGGAACAGCCTTCAGTGTGCAGCTGTGTAACTGGACGTCCTGCTTAAACTCAGCATCGCAATTTCTAAACCAGTTGAGACATGATGTGTCTTTGGCATCAGCACTCTGACACATATTTGTGGAAAATGAAGAAGATGCTTTAAGGTTGAATCTCCACGATTTAACAAAAAAAAAGCCACAAAGTGGATTAAACCTGAATATTTCATTAATCCTGGCTGAATTTGGCCGCTGCTTAGCATAACTCACCATGGAGATGTGATCTGTGATGTTTTTATTTTACAGTACAGTACAATAACAGTTATTTATAAATAACAATGAATGGCATCGCTACATATACTTTGCACATAGTACATCATCACCTGACGCATATGAATTAACAATAACTTTAGCAACTGAGACGGCATCAATTAACTTAACTGGCAAATGCAATGTATCAAGATGATGTTTATTATCTTTGAGCTAAATATTCTGGCATTTGTTTATGGATTTGTTTTTGCTTAACTTTGAAGACAAGTTTTGTAAGTTATGTGATAACAAACATTCAGTGTAAACTGAAAATACTTTAATATTTAAATTCATATTGCGCCGCCGGTGTCACTGTTTCTTTGCTCGCCATTTTTAAATCTCCCGGTAGACCGGTGTGCGCACGGCATTATGGGTAGTCGGGGCGCAAGGAGGATACACACATGCATCCTCGGAATTTGGGCAAATGAAGGACTCTGCCCTCTGGAGAATCCTGGACATTGGGACAGATTCAGATTCAGCTGTTTGAGGATCGTTCCTTGACTTTGGGATACAGACACTGCTTGGGGTTCAGAGGGTTAAAGGAACACTCCACCGTTTTTTCATATTAAAACATGTTATTCGGGTAAGTAAGACGAGTTGATACAGACCTCTTGCGTCTCAATGCGTGCACTCAATCACCCTGGCGCGCGGAGCTACTTGGCTAGCACTTAGCTTAGCCCAGTTCATTCATTACGGTCCAAACAGATGGACAGTTAGAAGCGACCAAACTCCTCCACGTTTTCCCTATTTAAATACAGCTACACGAGTAGTTAAACGACCAAGTATGGCGACACAAAATAAAACGTGGCGCTTTTCTAAGCGGATAAAAAGGAGAACTATAATGTATGGCGGAATAGCACTTGGGAGCACTTTGACTCGGCGCAGTAATATCATCACTTCCGCTCCCTCTCACTTCCGTCAGGAGTGATGATATTACTGCGCCGAGTCGAAGTGCTCTCAAGTGCTATTCCGCCATACATTATAGTTATCCTTTTTATCCGCTTAGAAAAGCGCCACGTTTTATTTTGTGTCGCCATACTTGGTCGTTTAACTACTCGTGTAGCTGTATTTAAATAGGGAAAACGTGGAGGAGTTTGGTCGCTTCTAACTGTCCATCTGTTTGGATCCTAATGAATGAACTGGGCTAAGCTAAGTGCTAGCCAAGTAGCTCCGCGCGCCAGGGCGATTGAGTGCACGCATTGAGACGCAAGAGGTCTGTATCAACTCGTCTTACTTACCTGAATAACATGTTTTAATATGAAAAAACGGTGGAGTGTTCCTTTAAGGCCAATAGAATATAATAAAGTGGTTGTGTGGACTTACTAGTGATGGTTCCAGCCAGAGAGAGCACAAACTGGTGCTCGTGGGAGTTGTGGTCCTCGGTTTGAGTTTTGGTCTCCTGGTCCAGAGACGTGACGAAGCTCTCCAGAGTCTGAGCCGCTACGGACAGGAAGGACTGCAGCTTCCCCTGCACCACCAGCACACAACTCCTCCATCAGCAGTCACACACCAACATCACACAGACAGAGAGACAGAGAGACAGCGGGGAGGACTCACGTCAGCCAGCCAGCGTGTGACTGTGTCCTGGCTGGAGGAGCAGCTCCACAGCAGGCTGCCGGCTGCTGATCCCAGACCAGAGCAGAAGTCGGCCTGCTGCTGCAGCTCAGCTCCACTCTGCCACAGCTGATCACGGAGCAGCAGCTTCTCCTGCACACATAAAGCAAGGAAAATCACTTATTATGAAATTCATTATGTATATCATGTGGATGCATGAAAATACCAAACGTATACATGACTGCTTAACAATTACTCTGAAAGTAAAGATCATGGACGAACAGAATTAATAGGTTAAGGTCACTTCATTGTGAATATGCTTATATACATATATGTAAAAAAAAAAAAAAAAAAGGTACATTGAAAACCACTATGCATTTATATTTATCTAATTAATTATTATAATTTATTGTCACTCACTTACTTGGGAAATACTAACAATGCAATATTTTTTTTAAGTTTATATAGATTGCAATTTTTCTACTATTTATATATATATTTATTTAAATAATTAAAAACTTATTGAATTGTTATTATTGCACAAGTAAGTAAGTGAGTGACAATAAATAAACAAAATGCTAAGGATGGTTTAATTATATATATATATATATATATATATATATATGTTATTTATTGCTTGCTGTGTGTTTCTGTGCTCGATCTTTTGATATCAACTTATTTTATGATTGAATATTCTAAATATTCTTTAAATATCTTGTTTTTGATAACAACAGATCATTATCATTTCCTTCTCATAATTTATGAAGAAAAAAAGCTTTTGTATTATTACATAGCTAACTACTTGGCTAAGTAGCTTGCAAAGCGAACTACTTCGCCAAGAAGTTAGCTAAGTAGTTAGCTTAGCAAGCTACTTAGCGAAATACTCAGCCAAGAAGTTTGCTAAGTACTTAGCTTAACAAGCTACTTAGCTAAAAAAATGAATAGCCTATGGGTCATTTTTGACCCATGTTGTGCATTAGAAGAGTAGTGACACAAACAGGGATTTTATTCAAAAATTAATAAAGGAAAACATAAAAATTAGGATGTATGATGATCAAAAACAAACTAATTGAGGAAAACCTGGAATACTAAATGATGAATTATTGCAAATATATAGAACATAAAAACTCTGTCGGGTCACTTTAGACCCATGTTGTGCATCAAAGGGTTAAACCATCCTTAGCATTTTGGGGAATTTTAAAATACGTCTTTTTTCTGAGGAAAAAAAAATCAAAATGCTTAATATGTTGTTTTTCTGTCATTTTTGACATATTGTACCACAACATGTATGATCAGACTCTAATAAAACCATCTTAAATGTTGAAGGCATTTCAGTGTTACACTAGTGTAACTACTGGATCTGGATGTCTTAATTTATGTTAAAGCTACATTTCTTTGTGTCTCTTTCATTCAGGATTACTTTTGTTCCTCCTGTACTACATTCAATAATATTCATTTATTCATTTTATCAGAGATTCATGAACAGAACAACTTGAAACAGTGTTTAACTAGTTTTCCAGCTTTCAGTATACACAACTTCTCCTGTTGACCTGCTATCCCCCCCTAAACATCCTTACTTTAAACTACAAAGGGATTCTATCACTGAAACTCCACTTTTTTTCCTGTCCTCTCTCACCTCTCTCTCTTTCTGACACTCAGTCTGCACTGCATCCAGTCGGGACTGAAGGTGCTGACACTGCTGTCTCAACTGCTCCTGTTCCTGCACAAAGTCTTCCTTCACTACACACACACACACACACACACAAAATGTGTCCAATGTCTGTAGGTTTGTGGGTTTCCAGTTACTCTGATCAAGGTTATTTTAGTTAACAAAAACTAGAATTGAAAAAACATTTTCGTAAACTGAAATAAAAATAAAAACGAGTTTTTTAAAAAATAAAAACGAGTTTAAAAAAAAAACGATCACTGTGGTGAAAACTAACTAAAATTATAGTGAAAATTTCCTTCGTTTTCATCTTTGTCAACTTTTTGGTTGATATGAAATCTATTTCATTTATCTGGTTTTATGACTTAATAAACTCATTGGGGCTGAGATGGATCAGACAAAGGAAATAAAGGAACATTTATTGTGACTTTTTTGAATCTGGCACCCAACAAATACCCCATTACAAAAAAACTAACACTAACACAAAAACTAATAAAAACTAAACTAAAACTATTTCCCAAAAAATAAAACAAATTTAAACTAGCAAACTCACCCTAAACTCACCCTAACTCATTAAAACTAACTGAATTTGAAAACGAAAATTAACAACAAAATTAAAATGAAAACTCATGAAAAATCCAAAACTATTATAACCTTGGTAACAGTAACTTATGGGATTAGAACACTGACATAAATCGCGCACTCGTAATAAGTCCCATAATAACTGATGTTTAAACGAGGGTTGCTTAGTTTGGAAGTTCTATGGTGACAGATGACAGATGAGTCCTAGATAAGAATAAAAATCCAGTGAAAATCCATTGATGTCATAATTTATGTCTCGATAAAAACTGCTTTATGTCACTATAGCATAAACACATAAGCTGACATGGCATTCACCCCAATGTTATAAATTAATTTCCAGGTTTGCTGATGTAAGCGAAATGTGCACTTTTTGTGGAGATAATCCAGAGACAATTTTACATGTATTTTATGTTTGCCCATTGTCATCTATATTTTGGAGGGATATGGAAAAATTCATACTGGATAAGATTGGACAGCCCATCATTTTTTAACCTATAGATATTATCTCAGAATTTGAATCTAATGACAAAACAGTATGCTTTATAACAAATCTTATGCTTCTGATGGGTAAGTTTAACATCCACAAGAGGAAGTTTTCAAAATCCCTTCCTAACTTTAGTGTTTTTACAATAGAAATTGAAATTTTATATTGAGACTTTAGAGTTGATGTCGAAATAAGAAATGTGAACGCACCATGTTACACTTTAAAAACTTATTTCCAGAAACCATAGCATAGCATAAATGTAAGCACCATATACCCTAAGTGCCTTATTATGTTATTATTTTATTTTTATATATATATTTTATTATACAGATGTTGACATTTTTCTTTATATGTATTTCTCTCATTTTTAATAAAGATCTGAAAAAAAAGACATGGCATCCACCTTAATAAAGTGTTTCTAAGTTTAATAGAAGCATACTTGTCTGAGCTGCTCGAGCTTTTTGCAGCATTTCAATCAGGTCCCCGTTCAGCACGCTGGGCAGGAACTCTCTCAGCTGCATCACTTCTGTGGTTAACTTCTCTAAATCTCTTTTCCTCACTCTGACAAAACAATCCTGAAAGAAAAAAAGATGTGCTTCGTTTTTTGTAATTCATACATCCATACAAAGATGTGGTGAAAAATGTAAGCAAATTATCTTAAAAGCAGCTGTACTTCATTCTCAATATTATATACAGTCATGGAAAAAAAAATGTAGACCATTGTTTTCTACATTTTTTTTGTTCATTTTAATGTCTGGTACAACTAAAGGTACATTTGTTTGGACAAATATAATGATAACTACAAAAATAGCTGATAAGAGTTTAATTTAAGAGCTGATATCTAGACATTGAACATGGTTTTATTGATGATTTTGGTTATTATCAAGGATGTTTCCATGACTGTAGATGTAAACATGATCAAAAAAAGATAGATATACAAATGCATACATATATATACAAATGACGGAAAAACGACAAAAAAATTATCGAAATAGAAACAAATTGACCAAAAATAGATGTAAAAATAACCGAAAAAGGACACAAAATTATCTAAATAGAAACAAAATGACTAAAATAGATGTAAAAATAACCGAAAAAGACACAAAATGACCAAAAATACAGTCATGGAAAATAGTATTAAACCACCCTTGTTTTCTTCAGTTTCTTGTTCATTTTAGTGCCTGGTACAACTAGAGGTGATAATGATAATGATAACAACAAATAGCTGATAAGAGTTTAATTAAAGAGCTGATATCTAGACATTTAACATGGTTTTATTGATTATGATTATGGTTATGGTTATTATCAAGAAAAACATGGAAAATCTCTAGATATCAGCTCTTGAATTAAACTCTTATCAGCTATTTTTTTTGTTATCATTATATTTGTCCAAACAAATGTACCTTTAGTTGTACCAGACATTAAAATGAACAAGAAAAAAATTCACTTTTTTCACATTGTTGCACTCTTTTAAAAATCACCTTAAGACCTATCTTTTTAGACAGGCATTTGAATGACCACCATGCATTGTACATATTATTTTATATAATTTTTTTTTATGTTTCATTGTGTTTAAATTGTGTTTAATTGTGTTTTAATTGTCTTATGTTCCCCTATCCCCTTTCTTTTTATCTTCTGTAAAGCACTTTGTGATTTTATCTGTGAAAAGTGCTATATAAATAAACTTTACTTACTTACTTACAAGGAAGTCCTTCAGAATAATTTAAACAAAAGTATTTCTACATTGTTGAATTTGAATCTTTTCATATTATTTGTAACATTACAGTCATGTTATCTTAATGGAAATCAGGAGGTATATGATCCAATGTCAGGGATGTCCTTATAATAATTACCACCATAAATACTTTCCACTGAATTGCATAAGAACTTCTCACAAACCTTCAATCAAACCTCAAAAACACTGATGTTGAAATAGCTGCCATCCCTGTCATATCAGTCCAAACCATGTTTCAAATTATTATCAGTAGTAACACATTTAAACATGTTATTAGTAAATTAGTAATATTATGTTGCCATAGCCTTCTATGAAATTAGCAAATCATGTTAAGTTGATCTCAAGCATGTTAATACATCTGCATTGAACATCATGTTGCATTTTAAGCTTACCTCGTATACTCTTCTATAATCATGTCTTGTACTACTTAATATATATTATAATCATGTTAATATACATTATAATTATGTAAGGATGAATAGTTTCATGTTATTCTCTGTATAAATGCTGTAATGATGTAATTGTGTAATAATTGTTTGATTTAATGTGGACCCCAGGAAGAATAGTCTTCATCTCTATGAAGACTAATGAGGATCCAAATATATAATAAACAATTAAGTGTTGTAACACTGTCATGTAAGGGCAACGATTCTCAGAAAGAAGACACAGCTTCTTAAGACTGATTTTTATTGTTTTTGTGTTGGAACTGGAATCAATAC